>NC_060158.1:20564702-20607611 GCF_021292245.1 Micropterus dolomieu | reverse complement strand
AAAGCTTATATAGAATATGTTTAGGTACCATAGAAGGGTTTGAGTCTGCAAAGTAAAAGGTCTAACCCATAGAAGGGTACAGTACTATTTTGAGGTAACAAAACAAGGGGTTAGAGGTCAAATTCTATAGAAGGGTTCGGTCCCTACATAACCATCAATCACTGCTCTCCCCGTAGAAGGTCACTGACCCTCTGTCTTGCTGCTACAGTACTATTTTGAACTGTTATGAGTCAAATGCATAAGTATTGGATACTACACCTGCTACACTGAAAAAGACCTTTCCAAATGAATTAATCAACAACAGCTGTAGCGCACTGGTTGACTTTTAACCACTAATGTGCATCAGAGATGTTGCGAATCAAATGTAAAGTATTTTACTTGTATAGAACTGTAAATGATCTACTTGATCAGAGATCTGTGCACGGCGCCTGCACATACAGAAGTGACCTAAAAGTGTGCAACACTCTTGGGCGCAGCTGTTGTGTTCACTGTTACCTTGCCTACACCAGTATCAAGCAGAAGGTGTTCAGTGAATCTTTGTTACCTTCCATTGACCTTAGCATCTTGTGTGATCAGACTCTTTGACCCAGGACACATCCAAATCTGCTGACCCGAACAACAGAATGTCCTAAGGCCTCCATAAAGTGCCCCTCGTGTGTGTGTGTGTGTGTGTGTGTGTGTGTGTGTGTGTGTGTGTGTGTGTGTGTGTGTGTGTGTGTGTGTGTTTCTTGTAATTGAGCTACTGTCCATCAAAATGTCTGTGCATGTCCGTGCTCACAGGGAAACTATAAACCCCCACATTTCCTTATTATTCATCTCTGATATTAAGGAAGAAAATCACATTAGAGGAGAGAATCATTAATTATTTCCCCTTTTTCCGTACTGCCTTTTACTGAATTTACTTTTATCTAAAGGGCAATTTAATCGGAAAAGGGAAGCTACTTTTATCCCCCAGTGCCCCTCCTCGCTTTGTCTCTCTCTTTTCTCTCTCCCCGCTTTGTTATTACACGATGATGCTTTGTTCTGTTACTACTTTGCACGCAGAGAAAAAAGTTCTGGGAAGTGAGTTTCCAAGTCAGCCGCCTGACAGACTCCTCCAGAAGTGACATTAAATTAATAAAACAAATGTGGTTTGCCGAGATAGAGCACTTAAAAGGAGGTAAGAGGACAGAAGCAAAATCCTCTTCCTCCACCTCAATTGCTTTGCTGTTGTCCTTTTTTCTTTCTCATTGGCTATGTATGTTTGGTTTAACGTGTGTGTGTGTGTGTGTGTGTGTGTGTGTGTGTGTGTGTGTGTGTGTGTGTGTGTGTGTGTGTGTGTGTGTTTGAGTGCATCACCTTCACAGAGTTTAAATCCTCCAAATCCTTCAGTGTTGGATGGTGGCCTGTCTAGCTGTTCTATGGTATGGAGATGATTCCACCCAGCAGCAGCTGCCTGCTGTAGTTTGTGGAAGAGTTCCAACACTCACACACACACACACACACGGCTGTTTGCAAGGTGTGTGCCAAGAGTACAAAACAGACAATATTCCTCGGATTATTTTGCTGGAATACAAAATGTGTTGCTGCATTTTAGGGGACTTTCCAACTCTTTTCCGACTACATACCTGCACATTTGCAGACATACTTGAGAGGGCACACGCACCCTTGCACACACACTGACCTTTATGCTCTCTCATTAAAAAGCTGGAGCATCCCGTACACATCTATCACCTGGTGGTCAGCGAGCCGAAACCTTCCACCTCATCCCTCCCAGGGGGGGAGGTACAACACAGCAATCAGCCCCCTGCCAGCCTCACATCCATCATACCTGAGCAGCACTTGGTCGAAGTTATACAACACACACAATCACACACTCTGCCACAACATGCCTTGATGCGACTCACACCTCTATGCCCAAACCATTTTTGTTTTTGATTTAGACGCGGCCAGTCACAGCTGGAGACCACCCTGACACAAAATGGCTGACACTTATCTCTGATGGAAGCTGAAAAAAAAAAAAAGGATGGGATGCTCTACACCCACCCCCCGCGACACTTCACAAAAAGAGCATGATGACACTGCCGAGCGCAGTTTGCTGTAATTGAATGTTCTTTATAAAAGCTTTTAAATCTTTTGAATCTGATGTGCTTTACTGATGCATATGAACACTACAGTAATGGAAAATAAATATAAGCAATTAGTGTAAATGTTATCACACATTATGTAAAGGTCATATTGAATAGTCAAAGGAATAAGTGTTCATGGGCATATTAAAAATTTCATCCCATGGCTTTGTAAATAACCATGTAGCATTGCTTTGTCTTCATTCTCATTCCCTGTCTACCTTGCAGCCATTACTCATTCACATTTGCATACGGAGTAGTTAGGAGGCACTGCCGGTGTTTTGTGTGTGCGCTTGTACTGCATGTGTGTGGATCTGCTTTCATTTATGTCCAACAAAGGCTGACTGAAGCGCTCCCTGTGTCTCCACTTCGTATTGATCCGTTAATTGTGCAGCTTAGGTGTAAACATGAATCAATGCTATGGTGTCTCAACAAACAAGGCACACAGGCTCTAAATTAATTACCCAAAAATAACAAGCAGGGCCTCTGGTGGAACGAACAAAAGGGAGAAGTGGTCCAAAGTTACGATGTTAGATTCAGTTGGGATGTTTGAGCTACACAAGTGTCCTCTTAGAGTACCTAATGGAATAGTCTTTCATGTGTGGAACTGAAATTATCTTCTAAAATAGGCTGGAAACGTGTATGTTGGTTCGAGAGAGTAGGCATTTAATGTCTACTGTGCGTCATGGAGGACTGAATTCATAGGATACCGGTGAAGACATTTTATGGATGCTTTCCAAGTGCTGACTTTAATATTAAGCATAAATTCAGTATGCTGGAAAAATAAGAATTAGGTGAGAAATACACACATATACTACGATATTGTTTCAAAAAGTAGAAGCAGTACTTCGATATTGTTTCAAAAAGTAGAAGCAGTATATCTCAATTTATACATGACTATCCAGGAATAAATGAATCAGTCTTTTGCCTGCAGGGGAGAATGATGTCTATGAGAATGCTAAAGAGGTCATGGCAAGAATATCTGGTCATAGGCAAGAGATTGAGTAAAGTATGCCTCGCCGGTTCACGCTTTCATGTTTATGAAACAGCTTCATCATTTGGTGACATTATTATGGCAAGCTGTGATCCTTTTCTGGGCACAGCGACTTGGTAATAAAGTGTTTCATTTAGAAACAGACATTTGAAGTAACACAAAAGCCCAGATCTTCACTTTTACACAATCAAATAACATCACAATTCTGAGGGAAATGTCTATTAGCATATAACAGTGTCCAATCCTTTTAATCTTCCTGACACAAGCATGAGGCATGAGGCATCAAACCTCCATGCCGTTTTTTAAAAAAAGATGAAAAGCTTGGTTTATTTTTACTGAAGACATTTCTTTCTTTTAATACACTCATTGCAAGCCCCCCACCCCACATTGTTCTGTGCTTTAATCTTTTCTGTGTATGGCATTTAAGTCTGTAATTCTTTCTTCTCTGCTGCTGCCATCTGAATCCATACTTGCAATTAGTGCAATGACTAGTGAACATCCTTGTGCTCTTGATACTTCCTGTCGCCAGTTATGTTTTAAAAAGATCATACAATGCAGAAATAAGTACAAAAAGTTCTAAAAACTTGAATCACAGTGGATTTATAGGGCTTTTTTGACAGTGATCAACAGAAAAAGAATATTTAATGTCAAAATGATGACAAATCACTACAATTTTATTTAAGTACAAATAAAAAACACATTACTGCCTGCCCACACAGAGTCTGTTTTGCTTATGACAAAACACGATTCTCCCTCTCATGTTAAAGAAATGACAGGCTGGCATGAGAACAGCTTTTCAATTGCTGACAAACTGTAGCTTCCAAGGCTGACAATGTTGACCCTCTCCCACATCCTTCAAGGATGGTGCTGGAGAATAAAGACAACCTTGACTGCAGTAATTACAGTACAGGCTACACATCACTACCCACCAATTACAGTGCAATATTTTGATTAGTTTGTCACTGCAAAGGCAGTTCACTGTGAGCCATAACAAGAGGGAGTCTTTGAGAGTACACACAACCGCCCTCCCCAGCGAATTATAAACCCCCCATGAGGAGAAAGTAAAGCTGTAACAACAAAAATACTACTACTAATTTACTACTAATAATAACAAGAATGAGAATAATAACAATACTATATCATTTGTTATATTTATGCAATAATTGAAAGTTATTTATTTCTCAAAAAGCCTGAAAGTGACAGATGTAGTATAGAGTGTTGCAAATATATTTGGTTTGATTTTTTCTTTGGGGTCTATGGGGTATTTGTGCACTCAGTTCATAGTATCTGAGGTCTAACCCAGCCGGTCTGGTTCCAAATTCTATTTAGTCTACTCAGGTTGGTAAGAGTCTTCAGTACAACTACAGTTGGTCAGGGTGGATGACGGACGTACAAAGTGCAGTCAGCATTTGGTTAGGGTTAGGCTTTAAAAACACTAAGGGTTTTGTAGGAAAACAAATGAAAGGCTGCCATCACTGTCTCTATTAGGGAATGCTTGGGTCACTGACATTTTGGTTCAGGTCTGACTTTTCTCAGGTCTCTCTTGGGTCAACATACATGGGGTTTAGGTTTTCCATGGGTCAGTTTGGATCAGTTCCAACCAAAAACATTGTAAGTGTCCCTGTTACTCTGAATAATCCATAGAACATGGTCACTGGAAATCACAAGGTATTATTCTAGTTAATATTTGATCAGTAGAAAGTGGCTCCAATGTCAGTTGTTCACAGTAGCCATGTTTCCATCCAACTTGAAGTGGACTTTTGAAAAGTCACAAAAAAAGAAGACAATAATAAAGACTATGTGAAATAGCTGCATTTCTTGGAGCAAATAAACTAGGCTACGGCAAGAGTAGTTTCATCAGTAGTTGGTGTTACACATGGCTGTAATAAACACAACGTATGAGTTGCAAACTAGAAACCAAACCAATTGCAATGATCTGAGGACCATGGATCTGATGCAAATGGAGAGATGTCCTCAGGAATGTGTTTCATCTGGCCAAGTTGCTACCAGCCATGTCTTCGCGCTTCATTGGAATATCCGGCAAGGAGATGTTTCCATCTCCCATTAAGCGCATTAACTGTTTTTTGACAAAGTCAGACACCACCTCAAGCGAGCGTAAAAACTGTTTTTGCAAAATTAAGTTTAGTTTTAAGTTTTTTTCAGAATTTTGCCGTTTCCATCAACCTTTTGCAATGCGATACTTCAAAATTTGCATACAAAACGTTGAAGGAAACACGGCTGGTGAGGTCGGCAGACATGTCCTGGGCAAGTGAAACCAAAACCATAGTATTGCATGGCTACCTAACAGCAAGTGAAAATATATTTTTTCAGCCATTTAAATGAATCAGACAATTTACATTGAGAAAACACAAACATGTGGATATAAACATGCACGCACACACACACACACAAACACACACACACACTGTGTGTGACGTCTGTCAAGGATAATGTGTGTGGGTTGAGGGGAAGTACTATGATTGGGGTTGGTACAGGGACGCAGAGGCTAAAGTTCTCTTCAGTGAGTTGAATTGAATTGAATTGGTTTGACCAATTTACACCCCTTTACACGAAGGCCCTCGCACACATGTATAGCATTCACATACATCAGTGGGAAGACACAAGGGACTGAGGCTCAACCTTGGGAGGAAAAGCTTAAATGCTGGTTGTTGGGCCATGAGAACAGATGAAAACAACATCCCTCTTAATCAGTTGCTTTTCTTTCTGTCAGGCCTCCTATCAATCCATCATTCCCCTGATGAATTACTACTCCTGTCCAGTTCTCAATCCTTCACTCAGTTTTTCAAGCCGTCTATTCTGGTGTTGTGTTTCACTCTCGTCCTCTCTCTTTCTTTGCATGCTATTCCTGGCATATTGTCCTCTTTCCCAGATGGTGGCTGATCTGGGAGACGTCTCACTCCTCTTCCCACATATGGAGCCCCTTCGCTGGGCAGAGAGACTCTTGATTCCCCCCAACCCTTGGCGGGCTGGGGCGAATCCAAAGCCCAGATCAGCTCCCTGTGGAGGACATATCCCTCTTACCGGGTGGCCAGGTGTCCCAGCGCCAGGAGGCTGGGCTGGAACAACGCATAAATCCACTGAATCACAAATCCGAATTTCTGCCATTTTATGGAAGGTAAGGGCTACGTGTGGTATCAGAGCCACCCCATGTGGCCTGCTGCTAGAGTGTGAAACGCCAATTAACAATTTCCCTCATTGGTTCTTGAAGCCATCTGATTATGGTTATATGATTTCATTAGAATATATTGTATGCTACATTAATAGATAAAATTTCTTGATTACACAGATAAATACCTCTCGGGTGTTGGAATAGCTGAGATACATGATACATATTAACATTTTTCCACTCTATGCATATGTAGATGACGACATGTTTGTACAAGATTGAATGCACGAGTTGTTGCTGAGGGACTTCATGGGAATGTGCAAGCAAATGGATTCTCTCAGCCTATTAAAATGCAGTCATACACAGGGCTGCCTTAAATGGATAACTAACATGCTTGGCGCATAGGGATGGCAATAAATGACTGTTGGCGACAGAGAAAGTAAGACTGGCTGCAAAGCTGAGACATTAGACAGTGAGGTTGCCGGAGAGACAAATCCAGCCGTGTTCATAAAGTTTTACTGGAATGTAAAATTTGCTGATTGTTTATTATCCAAGCGAGAGGGAGTTAAAATTGGCCAACAAAGCCACTGTGAAGAGCTGGTTATTAATTGCTGTGTGCTTTGTTACCACCATGGGTGTAATGAACAGGAGTGGATTGTTTTAATCATGTTTGGCATGATCTGATGAGCTCTGAAAAGTTGATGTTACACACTGATGGATTTCTGTAGGAATTAGCACTCAAGAGAGATAGCAATTAGAGAAGTGGCAAAGAAACTGAATAATAAAAATGGATGAAAAAAAACATTCAACTGGAAGGATTATAGAGACAGGAAGTTGCAGGGAAATGAAAGTGTGGCACACTGAGAAAAGGCACACATGGACGAAGGTATGGCTCATACTCTCTCACACACACACGCAAGCTGACCGAGTGAGCAGCAGCGCTGTGGAGTGTAAGCAGGTATCCTATGGGAGAGAGTGTACCATTAGCAGATCATTTCCCTCTCCGCTCCAGCAGGCCCTCCTCTATCATACCTCCGCTGTCAGCACTGCCTCGGAGGATTACTGAGAAAGAGAGAACGGGAAAGAGCGAGGGAGGGAGAGACTGAGCAAACGTGTGGGGAAGGAGAGTAGAGTGTGAAATTGAAACTTGCATAGCCCCTATGTGCCCTCAAAACTGTGATTATTACCTGGTAGGCATTTTTTTTTCTCTTTCAATCCATATTCCTCCTAGGAAAATATAACTACAATCTAATGTACATTGTGGAACTGAATGTCCATATTTACTGTATGGTCTTTTGACTATGTTACCAGAGGCTACTATAAAGTAAAAATGGGAAACATAACATATGGCTAGTGACAGAGTTGTACAGAACTTCAAATGCTTAAGCTAAAAAATATTTCGCTGGTTTGTTGTTTTGGCAGAGTGGGTCAGTTTGTGACTCCTCCCGTGATCCCTAACCCTCTGTCCCTCTTGAGAGCACCGCTAGCTGGGGGCAAAGTGGTGGCCTGGCTGGCAACAAGCCCACTGTCATCAGAGATAAGGACACCTCTCCATAGCCAAAGCCCAGGGACAGAGGGAGAAGAGGCTGTCGAGATGGAAGGTCAAACAGGAGTGGGTGGAACGACAAAGGGTGAGAGGGGTGAGAGCGGCGTAATGAAGTGGGAGGAGAGGGAGATAAAGGAAGGTAGAGGGAAGCCCAAATCCAACACAGCCCTCAGCAGCTGGACCCTACAGACATATACATGTGGATATAGAGATATCCCAAGGGGTGCTTTACATGAAAGCAGGCGGCAAACCAGTGGCAAGCTATAAACAGTGTGGTTGGCAGGGTTGCAGTAGCCCCCATTAAAACGCAACGACATGGATGGAATCATAAACATGTTAGTGTACGAATTGCACACATGCATTCATGCATGTAGCCACATACACTGGTAACAGGGGACCCCCAGGATTCTCAAAGTTAAATTTAAGACTTTTTAAGACCTTTTTAATATCACCTAAGACGCAATTTAATACGAACTTCACTGCCATATAATGAAAAATCTGTATGAATTTTAAGCCCAAGAAAATTATTTACAAAGTTACATGAATATAATAAAACATTTTATTATAATACATTAGTATTTGACACACTATAGATTTTTGATGTGTGTTTGTGCTTTGACATGAATGAATGACGTCACTTAGTGTTGGAAGGTGGTGGGGACATAAGGGTTCAAATTAGGGGTGTGACGATACACTTAGCTCACATGCACGATATACAATATTGGGTTCATGAGAACAAGACAAGAAGATATTTTATTTATATATTTTTAACACTATTTTGATGAAATATTCAATGCTTAAATACATAAACTGGGGGTCCCCTAGAAATTTTTTTAGCACTAAACACTTAATTTCCTGCATTCTGGAGACATTTTCTACACCAATTTATGGTAGAATGGTCTTTATTTATATAAAGTGATTCAGATGACAATTCAAACAGAATATAATGCAGTACTCAGCAGCTTGTTTTTTTGTAGCTTAAGAAATTTTTTTGTTTCTTCTATATTTAAATGTGTAATATCTAAATACTGACATAAACAGTAACGTTACCTGTACTGCCGTATAAGATCAGAGTCACACCAAACAAAGTAAATTATATAGTCACACACATAAAAAGTGTTTATTTATGATGTTACGGCATTTATTTAATCCTACGAAAGGACAAGAACAAATTTAAGACCTGGGTAAACAAAATTTAATACTTTGGTAATGAAATTTAATACTTTTAAGGCCTTATTTTTGGAATATGAAATTTAAGACTTTTTAAATACTTTTAAGACCCCACAGGTACCCTGGGTAAAAACAGTATCTTACATTTTCTCTGCATGCAGTCAAGCTCAGCAGGAATGATCTTCATATTGTATCTTCACAATTCCGCAGAACATAATTTACATCTAAAGTTCAGTACCAATGCAGGAGGCAGTGTGTCCTTAACTTTAAACAAAGAGTAACCGCTTCCAGGCAAATAACCTTATTTGCACTCCGAACTAGTGGTGACAACATTGTCTTCCCAGTATTCCAACAGACCACAGGTATAAAGTATCAAGAGATACTGTACCTATACATTTAACCCATTGAAGTCAGTGTAGCAATGCTTACAGTCCATTCTAAATCAGGGTTTGTGGAGTTAAAGGGGGACTCCAATTACATATCAGTCTGTTTACAGGTCTTGGGGAGTGCTACCGTGTATGTGGGGAAAGATGTATAAAGCCTTTTGTAGCACCATAAGGAGCTGCGTAAATTCTTAAAGAATTGCCTCAAGTACCATTTAGTCAGCGTCAGTTGGGGCCGGAGACTACAAGTTTGAAAATGAAAAAAAAATCTGAATTTGTGGAGTTTATGACCTTACCTGACCTATGTAGCCCACTCCTCATCTCTACTTGAGGTTGGTGGCTTGAGGCTACATTAGCTGCTTTTAGCATAACACACGCATACTTTCAAGTGAACTAATAGTGAACATACATTGTGGGTAATGTAGATGGCAGGTTTTGACAAGAAAAAATAATGTATCTAGGGTTGTGCTCAGAAAACCGGTTCCAAATTAGAACCGCTTCTAAAGTAGAACCGCTTCCAAAGTACGGATTCCAAAGGAATCATTAAGAAATGTATTTTTCAATTCGGTTCATTAACAAATTTCACTCATTAGTTTCAAATAAACAGTGTACTACAAACACCTACTGTATCGACCAGGATCTGGCTATCTGTCTGTGCATCCATGCCAAATCCATACTTTAGCAATACATTCTCTAGCACAATGTACACTGTAAAATGAATTGTTTTTTGCAGGTTTCAGTGTTACAGTACAGTGAATGGAAAAAGAATGGACAGATTCTTAGTGAATTATAACAGCAACCATTAATCAATTAAATTGTATGACAATTATGTACAGGTTCCATAAACGGTATGAAGTGAACTTTGAATATGAATCAATATGCATTGTGTAATGCAGCCATGGTTTTATATAAGCCCATTGCGCTGTGTTGACAGGATATGACATAGTTCTCCTATCTCCTGGCGTGGGCCCTCGACAGTTCTCTAGAAAAACAGAAATTTTATCATATTTGCTCCCCAGTTTGGCATATCTCAGCTACCATGCCCTTACTACTTCTTCTGTCTGTATGACATGTCCTGTGTGTGTGCTGACGGACTGCAAATGAAATGCCGCTCTGGGACGCAGCCGGTGTGTGTTACATGGGTACTGCAGAAATACATTTGAAATGTTGTTAAACATAATCTGGAGTTTGGCAGATTCATCTAATACCAGTGTCTGGTAATACATCTTGTATATAACACAGTATTCGCTGTAGTGGTGGCTATGTCCACATGGAGAGAACCATGTGGCAAGGGAAAAGACATCTGAATGATCAATGCTAAAAGCAGATTTAAAAGCAGTATATAAACAGTTACCAAAAAGGAAACAGAAGCTCTCCTGCATACATATTGCCTTGAGTTGTTGGCAGGCAAGAAAAAGCGCAATATAAATGCAGCCCATTTACCATTACATAGTATTTGATCTTGAATAACATTCTCTCACTAGATAAGAAAAATAATGGCTTCAGACAAATAGCCTGTATAATATTTGTGGGTTGTCAAACAACAGCGTCTCTGTCACAGCCAGCTATTGATGAGCCATCTTGCAAAGGTAAATGATTAGAGGTGGAGACCGCTCTTGTGGAGTCACTGAAATATATCACATTAAAGCTAGAGCCATACATCTTCATCCGAGGCTTGGTCTTAAGTGTTTGAAACATGTAGTCAAGAAGATTTCATAATATTATTGCTGGCACAAAAAAAAAATCATTAAGGAAGGAAGGAAAGGAAAATGTAATTTGTTATTCACATAAGCCCCTGAAAGCAAATAGCTTCAGAAAGTAGGCAGCAATACAATGAAAGAATACTAATCATTATGGAGCATTGGAGTTAAAATGTAATTTAGATGGTGATCCCTGTGTACTGTCTTCTGGTTGGTGTGATCTGACAACTCTGCAAAGAGGTCAGCCAATCAGAAGTTGTTTTGGAGAGCCACTCCTTGAAACAGTGCAGTTCTGCGTCTTCTCGTTTAGTGAAATTTCCCTCCCAGCTCTGAATGATGCCTAAGGCCTAGCTTGGAGCCTGCTGTAACAATGGCAGACTATTTTCACCCCACTGAAACAGACAGAGGGATCTGCAGCGGCAGCTTGATCTTATATTCAACTTATGATTCATGGATAACAAGAAACCATAGCTTTGTGTACCAAGCTATTTATTTTACATATTTAAAATGTCCAAGGACCCGGCAAATATGTAATATGACACTAAATAACAAAGGTCATGAAAAAAGAAAAATTCTAATTTGTCTTTCCCCATGAAATACTTGGAATAATGCAGACCAGCCTGCAGATGTGTAGCCATATGTGCTAGATCAGGTGCTGTATGCCATGTAGGGTCAGTGCTGCCAAGGCTGACCTGACAGACAGAGTGGCTGTCCATTGAGGGGATGCAGAAATAAAAGCTTCGACCCGGATCAGTGAAGCATCTGACACACTAGTCTGAGCTCTTTGGGTCTCTGAGGCAGAAGCTGCCTTACTGTCACTCACTGTGTGAACACACACAGTCACCAAAGAGGCAGCAACAAAAGCATGCATATGCCGCTACACTGACACAAAAAAGACTGAAAACCTTTTCTCTCCATCATCTTATTATTATTATGAGTGATGGGGTCCATGCACTATTTTCTGCTAAAGTTTGAACAGCTTTGCTTTTTTTTTTTAACATGCAAGATATCTGTATTTATGTTATTGTTTTTCTCACTGGATTAAAGTGGTTGGTGCTCCATTTCAGAAAAGTGATATCATAATCCATAAAATAATTTTTATCATGCATATAACCACACCCCACACCCCATGTCCACCCCACATGGGACACCACAAATTCATATATGACAGAATGTTACAAAAATTTGAAAAATGAAGAAAACCAATTCAAATCATTTTAATACTCAGACTCTCAGGCCTTCCTTGTCCACAACAAAATTCACATATCATTGACAAACATTTACTATAATAATATATAGTATAATACTAAATAAATCACAGTAACGATTAAATAGTATTAATAGTATTCCATAATAGTCATCTTTCCTTCTTTTTTGAGACACTGTTAGCTATAGTGAACAAAATAATAAACGCAACCCCATTCATCTTAAGCTAAACTCAAACATCTGAGACTTTGTCTATGTACACAAAAGGCCTTTTTATCTGAAATATTGTAATATATCACAAATCTGTCAAAATCCGTGTTAGTGAGCACTTCTCTTGGCTGAGATAATCCATCCTCCTTGCAGGTGTGGCATATCAAGATGCCGATCACACAGCATGGGTATTACACAGGTGTGCCTTAGGCTGGCCACAATAAAATGGCACTCAAAAATGTGCAGTCAGGTACCTTCTCAGGGAAACTCAGCTGCATGCTCCTCCTCATCGGGGTCTTGACTTGACTACAACTTCGCACAGCCATTGAAGAGGAGGAGACTAACATTCCACAGGCCACAATCAACAATCTGATCAACTCTATGCGAACGAGGCGTGTTGCACTGCTTGAGCAGTGGTGGAAGAAGTACGCAATTTTCATACTTAAGTAAAAGTACAGATACCACATGAAAAATGTTACTCAAGTAAAAGTAAAAGTCATCCAGTATAAACCTACTCAAGTAAGAGTAAAAAAAGTAACTGGTTTTATCTATCTATCAAATCTTACAAAACGCAATCTAGCGAATTTGGCTTCAGTTATCAGCTCTTTATACTGCAAAACTCTACCAGCTAAGTTACCACTCGGTCACAGACTGGCTGTGACTCAGTGCAAAAACAGAGCCGTCTGCTGCACAACCACACCTCACAACAATCCTCCCTCTGTAAGAAGCCTTAATAGAAACCTCTTCTAGAAAAATCCAATGCTGCTGAACAGACCTCTGCGCACTAACTCAGACCTCATTAAGTCTGATAAGACTGGGGGCCAATCTGCTGGGTCACTTGGTGGAGCAGCATGTGGTCCATTAGGGTCTTAGCTTCTTGTATGTGATGCTGGCTGTGGATCAGCTGTGCTTGTACTGGCTGATGATCCCACATCTACTCTACTGACAAACTAAAGCATAGCCCCTGTAAATTATACATATTTTCTATATATTAATGCTATCATCTTCATCAGGCCCATTCAAATGGACTCCTCCAGGTTTCCTTCAATATATTTCCAACTATAAAATACTATTTATAAAATGACTTGGCTGAATATGTGATACTTATTATTTACTGAGAGATGTGCCTCCATATTGCCCAGTCCGCCCCTCTGATCAGCATATTAATAGTCAATGTGAATCCACTGCTTCCCATCTTGCATTAGTCCAGAGTTGTAACTAAACTTCACTGTCTTGTTTTAAAATGATGTATGAGGAGTGCCATCACATCCTGTCTGGACTGGTCTGCACAGATGTTTCTTGCTTGAATGCGTGAGTTTAATTTTGTGCACAAGCATATGAACGCATTCCCACGTGCAACGCGGCCATCTTTCCAAGCTGCAGTTTATAAACGTTGGCATTTATCAAACGTAATAAATAGCTGTATTTCACTCAACATTGTTCAGCCACAGTCTGGCAAGAAACCAAGACACAACAGACAAGCTGCTCAGCTGGTTAGCAGGACAGACATAGAGAGATTCACTGCTGCTGCACATTAACGTTACTGTTAAGCTATATGCTGACATCAGACTTGTAGGAGAGAACAAATTGACCTGACTGCTGTTTACGCACTTCACTCTCATAGAGTGTTAGTCTTCTCGTGCCTAGAAAGAAAGTCCCTCTTCATCCTCTCGTCAAGTTTTAAACATTCGCGTTCACCTTTGACAGGAAAGTGAGGCGGGGCCGTCCAACTCTGCACTGGACTGTCACTGCGTATGCCAGTGTCGTAACAGCTGGCTGAAGTTGATTTACACCAAGTCGGCTTTATCAGTTTTACATTTGTTTTTCAGTGCTGCTCCACTCAGGTGTGCTGCATAGGCGACTAATAACAATGTAATGAGGTCTCGTGCAGAATGTATGGATGGATATATGTCTTTGAAACGTAGCGAAGTGAAAGTAAAAAGTTGCAACAACTAAAAATACTCAAAAACAGTACAAGTACTTACTTTCCATCACTGTGCGTGAGGCCAATGGTAGTCACACCACATACGGACTGGTTTCCGCCCCCCTCCCCCGCCATTGCAGTGAAACTACACATTTTCAAGTGGCCTTTTCTTGTGGCCAGCCTGTGCAATACCCATGCTGCCTGATCAGCATCTTGATATGCCACACCTGTGAGGTGGATGGATTAAGGAGAAGTGCTCACTAACACAGATTTTGACAGTTTTGTGAACAATTTTTGAGAGAAATAGACCTTTTGTGTACATGGGGACAAAAACAAAAGTGTTGCATTTATAATTTTGTTCAGTGTAAATCAAACATGTCAAAATTAAACAGCCACTCCAACTTCTGATCAACTGTATGTCCATTTCTTTTTTACCCATTGCCTCTGTGTTCTTGTTTAGATTTTGTTAGTTGGGCATTGCTTGTTTTCTATTGTATTTAGTTAGATAAATTCTTGTGTACTGTCCGTAGCTTTACTTCCTGTTTTATTTTGTAATTTTGGTGATTGGTATTTTTGTCTAGTTTTGTTTCCTGTCTACCTTGATTCCCAATGCATCTCACCTGTGTTTAATTGCCCTGCCTGCTTGTGTGTGTGTGGTGTGCCCCTGTATATATTGCCCTCAGTTGTGCTCAGTCCTCGTGGTGTTATCGTCTATTGTGAGTGTTCTGTCCTTGTCACTGGATTGTTCCCCTTTTGTATTTCCCTGTGTTTTGGATTACTGTGTTCTCTGTGTCTTGGTTCAGTGATTTGGATTGTTTCTGCCCCGTTTGGATTTACCTTAGTTTGGACTGTTGGATTATTTCTTTTGGATCATCTGCCTTGTTTGGACTATGTTCTATTGATGGTATATTACTTTTGTTTGGATTTGTTTAGTTTGAAGAAACCCCCTGAAAAGCAAACTCCTCGCCTATGTCTGGATTTTGGATCCACACTCAGTATTCCTGCCTCAGCACTCAGCTATTGTCATACTGTGATACTGTACACCAGAATGATGATTGTTGCTTATTCACTCATAACTAAATATGTTAGAGAAACATAAGATACATAAGATTTAGAAAGAAAATTCATTTGAAGGGAGAGGAGTATGTCACAATAAGGTGAGAATTGGTTAGGAGAACAGATGTATAACATGTAAAAAAAAAAAAAAAAAAAAAAAAAAAAAAAAGGGAAGACTTTAGGAGACGCATGTGAAACACGACAGAAACAGAGTGCAGTATTCAAGTCAGCACTTTATTTTGTCTTTTATTCCTTCATCTTTACCCTCTCTTCTGTGTGTGCCCCCCAGCTCTCCTGGTTAGCTTGTAACCACCTCCTCACCCAGGAGAGAGTGTTGTGGCTCTTCTGTGAAATAAAAGCTCACAGCCTCCTTTTATTCTTTCCCATATATTTATGAACATTTTCCCTCCATTTCAGGCTCCCTTCCTCCCCAGCCTCATCTCCCGATTTATGACATTTTTATCAATGTGTCGTCTTTTGTTTCTGCCACAGACACTTAGTGCTTGAATTCCCAATTCAGCCTGTCTTTTGATGTCTACGTCCCCTTTTCCCCTGTTTTCCTCTTCCTGCTGTCCTTTGCTGTATGTTTATCCTCCCCTCTAGTCCCTCAGCTCTTATCATCATAGTGTTTATATGATTTTGAGGGTTGATAGGAGGACCCTGGGCAATCTCTTACTCAGCCAGACTTTCATTTTCCTCTGCCTCATACATCAATCTGCAACTCACTTTGTCTTTGTCCAGAGAGTTACAAAAGAGACAGTTCCAGCCAAAGCATATTTATTTATCTTAAAATAAATATGCTTTCCCAAGTCAGGGTCAGGTGCTCACAATAAGGTGACACTGAAATGTTATTGCTTTTCCGTTTCTCCTTTACTTTTTTCTCTCCCTCCCCATCTCACTGCTTTCATTGCTTTCTTGGTCCCAGTATACAGTATTTATTTGACTTAGTGTGAGCTCTTTTATTCAGTTGATCTTTGAACCTTGCTTTTATTTCAAGTCTCCTAAGTGATGGATGTTCACCATTGGCTGTGAGGGGAAAAAAAAAAAAAAGAACATTTCAATGGCTGTCAACTTGTTTTTCTAAGCTATGAGAAATTGCATGTGTAATTTTACAAATGATATTTTATGAAAAATGTTACAAAAATAAAACAACTTTTTTAATGTAAGTAATGGGTAGTGTTTGCTGCTTATCCTTTGTATTGAAGAAAAAAGTACACATGCAAATGATGCATAATCACACAAGATTGTCATTGTCAAGTCCCATATTACACCCACCTAGGTGTTCCGTTGTTTCGGCTGATTAGACCTCTTCTCAGGATTGGATGGGCGTGTATACACTGCTTGAATGGCGTTTCCATGACTCTCCTGGTAGTTTTGCCTGCCTTCAGATGTCTTTGTGTTTTAGGGACATCAAATAAGCAAAAAGAAAGTGGTTTAACCAGTAAAAACACTTTGACAACAAAATTGGGTGATGCTTTTTTCTTCTTCAAAAAAGTGTTTTCTGTATCATGCATACTAAGATCATGCTTAGTTTGCAAAAAGCAAATAAATGGCAATGATAACTAACTTCCATAGTCTCCCACATTAAAAAAAGTTAGCAACTCTATAAGGCTATACTTAGCCAGTGTGGTGGTGGTAGCTTAATGCTAACACATCTAAACCTGAGAGCCCTATTTAAATGATCTACTGCGCATGGTCTAAAGTACATGGCGCAAATGCATTAGGGCATGTCCTAACTTGACTTTTACTAGTTAAACGGCACATAATGTACAGTAAGGCACGAATGGGTTTTATTTAGTCTCCTAATTATTTATAGGTGATTTTTGGGCATAATGTGAATCAGAGTCTCCCATTCCCTTTAAAAGCCACATGTGACTGCACCAAGCACATTGCTATTTAAATTGCATATTATTGGTGTTTTACAAAATCTATAATAAAATATAAAATTTTAAAAGTGGGATGCAGACTCCCAACAGAGAGTAAGCTTATGTGGACGAACAAAAGACGGAGTGTGTGTGAGTATGACTCAAGTGTCGACGGGCACCTCCTCCTCCACCTATCCGCCTGAATAGATGGGTTCACTAGAACCCACCCATCATACCTAAACAACTTCAAGACTCCCGTCACAAGACGGCACGTTGTGTAGTCTGAACAGCACGGCGATTGGCTGACGCGGAAAGTCGTGTAGTCTGCACAAGCCTATAGCCGTGACAGACAGACAGACACATAGATCCCTGTTACATAAGCTCATCTCCTCTATGAAACGTCACTGCACTGAACTAAAACTATGATGAACTGGTCATGGGTCACATCTCTATCTTCCAGGTGATTTCTTCATTGTGTGTTGTATTGACGTTTGACTGTTTTCTTTAACGATTTACTTTAATGATTAGAGAGGCTGACGTCAGTGCATCCTGACCGATACAGTCAGAGTGTCGGGAGATTTTAATAATCAGTGAAATGATGCTGCTGTGCCTCAGCACAGTGTACAAACATATCTGAAATATGATAAGCATGTTGTGCTTCATCGCAAACGCTCAAGGAAAGAAAAGGAAATCCATCAGTCCACTCAATCCAGAGTAATGGCTTAGCTGTAACACAGGATGAAGCAAACTCCAGTCTGTCCAGCTGTAAATCTTCCATCCAATATGATTTGTGAACTACATGCTCAATTGGATCTCACTCTTTATGCTGTGGAATTTGCTGTATGGCATCTGAAAGAGGCAAAGGGGCTTTGAAGTGAAAAAATCCAGTTATTGAGAAATTAGACATGTGAGGTATATCTTGTTGTCCTCCAGAATGCTATGACTAACCTTCTGTTATAAGGTTGATTGAAAAACTGACTTTTATTCAATCTCATATTTTTTATATACACAAATTGAGAATGATTGCTGCCATGTATCATATCCTGTTTATCGCTGGGATGGTGGTATTACTGTTACGTTTTGTGTTGGTGGACCCAAGAGCGTACGCAGAACACAGTAGGCGATGTAAAACGGTCTTTAGAAGTGGTGGCTGACGAGCAAGAGACAGGCAGGCTTGAGATGGTGAGGTCCGGTAATAGTTAGCTGGTAGTTGGTAATGGATATGGGGAAGCAGGAGGAAACACAGGAGAGACAGGAGGAATTACTCTGGGCACAAGCGATCATCAAAAAAACAAGTATCACAAAAAGAACACTGGAGACTAAGTGTCCAGGGGTACCGCATATCAAATAAGGTTAGGAACAATCTTGAAATGAGTCACAGGTAACCAGGAGTATTTGACCTGGTAATTGTGGAGTGAAGCCACACACACACACACACACACACACACACACACACACACACACACACACACACACACACACACACACAAACAAAAAGAGAATGGAAACAAGAGAGACACATGGAAAAAACCCAGAGTCACAGCACTGGCCAATATATTCAGAGCCTCTATATTTTATTTTTGTAAAAATGTTTGTACTTCAGTACTTGTATTTTGAATCAACTTGAACTTACCACTCATGGACTAAAATACTTTGGATAATATTGAGTCTGCTTAAGAATACGACAGGAAATCATTCTGGAATGATTCATATTTCTACCAACCTGAATGTTTTCCTTTTATCTTGTTTTCCATGTTTGAATTCACTTTGAGCACAGTATATACTCTCCCAGTATATACTCAACCAACATAAGATCCATACTAGATCCATTGTGGCAAAGGGTGCCGCCTTTGAAGGTTTATTGTTGACCACAATGAATGTGGCACTGGGCACTTTGCTACGGTATTCACTTTGTTCACTCATTAACGGCAAACTTCAAGTAAGTGAAGTTTTACATTGATAAGGCGTGGAGGTCGTGCATAATAATAATCAGCCATGGAAAGTTGCATATGGGTGTGTATGTGTGTGAAAGTCTGATTAGAATGTGTGGGATGCTGAACATCAGGCAGACATTGTGGCTAACAAGCATAGGCACTCCTAATCAAGGCTTCGCTCACTCCTCAGTAGCAGCATAAGGTCACCTGTGATTGATTTAAATGAGAGGAAGCATCAAGCCATTCTTTGCATGTCTTTAAACCTTAAGGGCTGTGCAAGTTTAGGCATACTTCTGTTTGTAGATTGCTGTGGCCCAGTTTGGAGTGTGGAGTGTATGGATTGCAATAACACAACACAGCACACTTCATTTGCAATTGGACAAAAGTGTGTTACATGTTCAGTGATAAATATTACTCAAGAGTGCAGCTGCACAAGTGTTTGAGAACATCCTGAAATGTGTGGGTGTTTTTCAATCAATAAGTCCTCCAAATAAAAGTATTTAATGAATGACTTTTTTTCCATATCTGCTGTTTTTCTCAAGTTCATCCACTGCTTTCGAGATTTCAGTTTATTCATTAAAGTTGAACCATTCACTGCAGAGCATCTCTATAGTGACTCTCTGTGTTATTCCCGTTATACTGGACACAAGCCAGTTCAGTAGAATTTGTCTTCTGCATGCATAGAAGGTTTATGTAAGTGTTTATATAGTTTCTTTAGACAATATGCGATTTCCCTGGAAAATCACTATCAAATACAATCGTCAACATTTTCTATCTATTGTCAATGAAAGAGTCGCTCACTCACTACAAAATAGCAGAAGTACCTCAATTTGTCAGGTTTTAAGAGAAGAAAGTACACCATTGTCAAATTCCACTTGTAATGCAAAAACAGCATCCCTATGCCATCTAAATTGCACCAATTTAAAGATATTTCCTTTGAAAAGCCTGTAGAGATACTGTATGATGCTATTATCTACACCAGGGTTTATTAAAACCACATGCCCCTGCCACTGTTGCAAAGACAGTAGTGGATTTCATATCACTTTGTCGTTGCAGTTGAGCATGAGAACACATTTAAGCTACAGATTGTATTTTCAGTTTTTAGCCTGCCTTAGCGGTGCATGTAACAAAAATTTAAGCATGGTGATTGCATGTCTCAGGCGTCAATACACATGGGGAACAGTAGTTAACTTCTCCCCTGACAACTTTATTTACCCGGGCTTCAAAGAACTCGATATTTTCTAATGCACTTGTTAGTCTTTTGTACTGATGATTCAACTTTCCATCCAACCTGTGAAGTGGACCAACTGTGAGTCACATAGCAATGCCTATGGAGAAAATCAACAGGATTTCTAGAACCACGGCAATCGAAACAGCTCTTTCTATTTCGCAACTCCATTAACAATAATGTTTTCACTGACTGATGGTAAAAACTTGTGCAGTATGCTTCTTGTTATTGAAGCGGAGATAATACACTCACATGGAAACTGACAATGGGCACGGACACACATTTGTTTACAACTTACTGAACACTAAAGATATGCAGAATAACATTGTACGACGAACCGTGCATCTGAAATTAGATCCTCTTAGGGAACAGTGTATCTGTGTCACATAAACAATAAAATATTCCTCCTTACCACATACATACAGTACAGGTGGCTCAGTGTCTGTAATTTGTATAATATACTGTACATACAAGTGTGCACTGACAAGTTCTGCTATGTGGAGTCAGTGGTTCATAGATTTGTCCAGAGTGATTTGCAGTTGGGTCTGGATCTGGATCTTGGTTCAGAATGGGGAGACACAGTACAGGGCAAGCTAATATTAACAAAACCTAATCCATGACAGGAAACAGCTGTTTTAACAGACAACAGTGTAGCTTTAACAAACCAAATACTTTTGTAGGAGGATTTATCTTTCTGAGCGGATGAACATAGTTTTGTAAGGCTTTTGGGCTCAGACTCAAAGTCTCAGGATGTAACCGATTCTCAATCAAGAGCAGTAGAGTCAATAAAGGTGTCTGAAGTGAGACACCAGGTCAATATCAGAGTTAACACAACAAAAAGTTGTACATCAGAAGATAAAAAAGTTAAGATAAAAGCAATCTTATGACTAATGCCGATTCCCCCAAAGCTAGTGAAGTACAAGAATAGAACAAGTTTGGATAATGAAATAGGAAAAGGGAGACAGGTGTAACTCATCTTCATATGAGCTACTTATAACTGACAAGGGAACATACAGGGTTTTATGACTCTGAAACTGAGGTGGAGACCAATCATGCAATCATGAACCCTTCAATTATGGAATGACAGAGTACATATCAAAAATCAAATTCTGCTCAGAACAATTACCATTTTAATGGCATTTACATTTTCTCAGTGCTCAGTTTTTTTTAACTAGAGTATCAAGGATGTTAGGGATTTTGGACCCCACTCTAGATACCAGATAATTGCAGCACCTACAACCTTTTCGATGTAGCAGATTGAAGTCTAAATGAAGATCTGACCTTCAATTTGCTCTCTCTTTCTTGCTCTATCCTGTTTTTCTCTAAGTGTCTTGATTTCCTCAAGGTTCTTCTTTTTTCCTCTTTATTTTCCTCCTCCCTTTCATTTAGTCAAAGCAACTGTCTCTTTCTCATTTCATACCATATCCTTTATCACTGTCTTGGATAAGATGTTTCCACACTCCCCACTGTGTTTGATCATTGGCTTGTGATTCTAATTGAAACACAACAACACAACACGCAAATAGCCCTCACACACATCTTAATCTACTTTACATTTATACTTTATAATATATCAGAATAGTTGTTGTTGTTCCCTTTAAAGGGAAGCCGCCTCATGAATACTTATAAGGGTTTTATAACACAAATATGAGTGGGCACACAGAACAGATTTAAATATAACGTAGCAGCAAATACTGTGGAGTCAATGTACATACTTAAATAACACAATAAAAAACACACAACCAAACACAATGGGCTGCAGGCGTCCATTAGGCCTCCCTCGGACTAATCTCACATCTCTTAGTTTAGATTTATAATGGGGATAGTGCATAATAGGGCCTCTAGTAGACTCTCATGTTAGCTCCACGGAAAAGAAAACACAGTGTACATAATGGAAAAGCTGGAAGTGATCAAATGCCTGGTCTTCTCATCATACTCTTGACAGTCAATTGGAGCCGTTTGAAAATTAGGTGATTTAATCGGAACCTCATTTCACATTGCATTCAAACACATAGTGTTTTAATGAGCTTTAATTAAGGCTTTACAGTACATTTGCCACTTGATAAATGGTGGCTTTTAAGCTATTGAAACTCTGGTTAGTGTGCTTTTACTGATCTGTCATACAAAACCATAACATGCTGTTTCTAACAAAGCATTTTGACCAACCATCTGGCTTTAGGTGAAAGTAAACAACATGGAGGTGATGGAAAGAGACAAAGAAAAGAGAAGGAAACATATTGAAGTAAAGAAACAGCTCATTATTACAGCTAATGCTCTTGAGTCACTTATCACTAAGTAACAGCACAGGTGCAGGCGAGCCATTATAAACAGTTGCAAAGTGTGTTGGGATAATGAACGCGCCCCTACAGGCCCCCTTTACTTTCTGGGGATGCTGGAAACACCTGCAAAGGCAATTACAGACAAGGAGCGACAATGCACAAGATTCAAGTGTGTTCACAGCGCAATTTCTAATTAAACTGTAGGGCAGAGGGATTGGGGAAAAATCCCCATCACATTGTGTTATTGGACAAACAAAACAAGGACAAATCGACCGTGGGAAGAGTTAGATGAGGAGGCTACTAACTCCCTCTTCAGGGAATGATCAAAAAACAAAAAAAGTTTGGGGGTATATGCAGTTTCCTATGTGTGTGTGTTGTATGCTGCGCTGTTGGCCTAGAGCTGTTATTGTGCCTTTCTGAATGCACCTGTGTAAAATTCAGTTTGCTGAATTAATTCTCAACCTTGGAAATTAGGCCAGGTCAGTGTATTGTTAGTACTGTATGTGCATGGTCAAATGTATGTATCTGCCAGAGCATGGATCGTCTGATTTAGGGAAATGTACAGATGTGGCACAGTCATATTTAAAGCAGGTCAGAAGACATGGCTGTATGTGCATTTGTTATGATAAATTCTGGGTCATATTATCAGTTGGGACTTAAGCATGAGCAGCCAGATAATCATTCAGGCTTAAAAGATCAATTTGACATTTTAGGAAATATGTTTATGTGCTTTCTTGGATTAGAAAAATGTATCTCCCTCTCATGTGTCTACATTAAAAATGAGGGGCTCATCCCTGTGCTCCCAAGTTTATATGTTCCAGTCATGGGCATCTCTTAAAATAAACTAACACTTTAAAGGATTGGTAAGACTATTTTCACAGTTCAACTGTAGAAGGAGCTTTCAAATGCAGTTCTGTAAAAATCTATTAAGCCACTGTGGAGATATCAATGTTTGAAGTCAAGAAAACTGTCTTGTCCGCAAATTTGAGGTCATTGGATTAAAGCAGTAAACCATCAGCAGGCTATAAACTTTAGGTGGGTTAGTTCAACACATTGACCCAAGAAGACATACATTGAACATTTGACATAGGACATAAAATCCTAAGATCTCCTCAATGTGTCATACTAAGGGGACATTAAGCTGGGGAACTTGGGCCTCCGGGAGCATATATGTGCTCCCAAGATGAGACTAGCTACTGGCTAACAGCCAGTTAGCTGAAACAGCTAGCCTGGACTGGCAATGTAAACTACTGATATTAGCTTAAACCATTCTTTGACTGTGTTTGTTGTAATTATGCTCACCCTTCAGTTTGCTTTCTTTCTTTTTCTTTTTTCATAACCAGATTTCCGTTTCTTGGGAAAAGACAAGGCATGTGGATGCGGTCACTCAGACCGATTAGTGCCTTTAGAGATCCTAGTGTCGCGTGGATTAAAGCATTTTGCATCTTTTGTGACAGGGGCCTGAAAGAGGATGTACTATTTTTTTAATTTTTGTGGGCGAAACAAAGTTCAGTCTCTCAACTGATTCATTCAGCCACTTTTAACTTAGTTATGACACTACTTCCTTAGAAATAAAATTTTGCAAACAAAAACAAACTTTTTATTTCAGGCTTTTCAAGGGCCTTCTCCCCATTGGGGAGACACCCTTGATTGTACCTCATTTGTTAAAAATATATGTAATTTGTAAAAATGAAACATTGTATTTGCCTCTGTTTTCAGTCCTCCTGCAAAGCTAACTAGCTGCTAACAGTAGCTTCTCATTATTCTGACATGAGAGTGGTATCAGTCCTCTCATCTAAATCTCTGCAAGAAAGCAAATAAGCGAATTTCTCTTGTCTAATCCCATAACTCAGTGTGGTGTATAACATATGTGCATTTGACCATTACAGTTTAAAATAATACCCAGAGCTGGAGAGAGGCACAGTGAACCCTTATGGGGAAGTAATGATTGATGGGTGTGCAAAGAGTGAACCCTCCTATGGAATTTGACCTCTGACCCAGTGGTAGGGGGAGTAGAGATTAGTGTGTATGAAGGGACTGTGCCCTTATATGGTATTTAGCAGATACCTAAACATGTCCTATATAAGCTGTGTTCGATGTACAGAGAGACAGAGTGGCCATCGGGCTGGGTCACTCTCCAAGCTGCTGCAGAGCTTGTAATTGATGCTGAATTCCTTGATGTAATAAACTTTTATGATCAAGAACAGTGTCAAGCGGATTTCTTCTCAACACATCATCGCAGCATTATCGTTCGGACACCACATCAGCAATATCTATAAACAAAGATGACAAAAATAAGACCCAAGTTGTATTTAAAGGCTAATTTTCTTTGTGTTTACCTAGCAAACAGTGTGACTGATTTTTAGATTTAGGTAAGGATCTGTATGAAAATATTTAAATTCCCTGCAAGAGTCAGAAAGGCATGGATGATGTATGTGTGAGCGTATATATGTGTGTGTGTGTGTCAGCAGTGACACGGCAGACCCTCTTTGCCCGGTGTGTGCAGACAGCCGAGCACATGAAGAGCAGCGGGTGATTACCGGCCTTAATGGGCTTAACAAGCATGACAACGGGAGGTCTGCTGTCCGTCAATCAGAGGTGAGGAGGTGAGAGGAGTGCATAAGCCATTAGGGGCAAACGGAGAAAGATAGAAAGATCTGGGGGAAGAGGTGCAGTGATGAAGGGATGAAGAAAGGAGGGACAAAGGAAGGGTAAAAGGTGCAATAAAGGAAAGTACTGTAATGAGCTGCCCAGTCAAAAACAAGAGGGTCACTTAATGCTCTTTAACACTGGACATTCAAGGTCTCCCATCCAAGTACTGGCCAAGCTCAAACTTGCTTAGTTTCAGTCATTCAGCAGTAGCAGGGCTTACATTGGTATGGCTGCTGGTTTGACTAGGTGCTTCTGTGGTTACTGGATGAAACACCAGAACTTAGACTCTTAAGTGATTCCACATTTATGTAAATGGATTAATCTTAGCTGCTGTACAACAACTAATAATCACCCATACTTAAAGAGGTGGTATTATGTTTTTTGGCTTTTTCCCTCTCCTTTATTGAGTCATATATCTTTTTTGTGCATGTACTAGGTTTGCAAAGTGAAAAAGCCCAAAGTCCACCCAAAAGGGAGTTCCCATCTCCCACAGAAAACACTGCTCTGAACTGCCTGAAAACAGCTCGTTTGTAGTCCAGTCTTTACTTCCTTTTCTTGTGACGTCACAATGAAAATAGGTGTCATAATGCTTGCTGAGCGACTACTCCGACACGCCCTAAAAAACACCGGTGGAAAAACACTGAGCTGCAGCAGATCTCTCCTCTCCCTTCCAAACACTAGCTACCCTCCAAGCAGTCAATGGACATAAAGTTGTTACTGTGATGTAGAGACAGAGCTAAGTTAAAACTTTATGGATGAAAGACACTTTTGTTACAGATTAATAACTCACCACTCTGAAACTCTTGCTCCAGTCCAAATTGCCAACCTGGTCGGCAACATGTAGCTTACAGCTGAATCGAAGCGGTTTACCGTCTTTTCGATGACCCACCTTTCTGATTGGCTATTACCGGCCTTTTCCTGACCTGCCCTTCTCTGCTTCTGATTGGCTAGTAGTCCTTAACTAGGAACTGCGCATGTGCAACTCCCAACAAAGATCATTTAGAGACAAGATGTATCACTCCATAGCTAAAACGAAGCCTTCAACACAGGGTGAAAAGAAGAGCTGCAGCAATGTGCAGTATGACAAAAAATATGGTGTTTTTTGAAAATGAAACCATGTAAACCTGTTCTGGTATTATGAAAATGAGCATAATACCACCTCTTTAAACTATATTAGACAGTGTTAATGATTTGTCCATTTAGTTCTTTAAAAAGTAGTTAGATGAGAGTAAGGGTCTGTAAAGAGGATGTTATGTGGGTGTAGATAAGAATAGATCTGGATGGATGTTCATGTGCCACAATGTGAGGGAGTGATAACACCTGTGTCTCACTACAGCAGTTCTCAGAGCTTCGGACCAGCAAATGAAATATGATCTTGTCTGGGGTATTGGCATCAAAACCTAGAAGTATCAAACCTGATTTCATGCGTGAAAAATGGCACAGATGACAACAAAAAATGATTAAGTTACAACAAACAAACTTGCAGATTTATTTCTTAGTCCTTTTATGCATTGTTAGCTACGCAGGTGATGTGGCTCTTAGGATGGCAAAGTCATTCTGCTGGCCCGCCACTTTGGAGCAGGCTGAAACATTAAAAAAAACTATTAACTACTATTGCCATGAAATTTGCTAAATATCCTTTGTAATGGTATACTTTTCCAACACAATGTATCAAACTGACTTTGTTGATCGCCTGACTTTTCCTCTAGTGCTAATGAGATTGACTTTTGTGTTTTTAAGTGAAATGTCTAGACAGCAATTGAATCCACTGACATTAAATTTGTGGTCCTCTCAGGATGAACTGTAATCAATTTAGTGATTCCTTAACTTTTCATTTAGCGCCATCATCAGGTCAAAATTGTAATTTGTCCAGTACTTTGATTTGTAACCAAATGTCTGTAAAACGAAAGACACTAGCCTCAGGTATACTTTGTGTTTTATGCTAGTGAGCAACTATTAGCAGGCTAAAATGTGTGATATTTATTTAGCTATGATGTTTGAATATTTTATATGCCTAGCTTAATTAGTAGTGTTTAACATTTTTATTAGAATAATGTTTAAGGTGTTTATTGAAAGTTACACTGAAACTTTGGCTCTCAGCCTGCAGCCA
Source organism: Micropterus dolomieu (assembly GCF_021292245.1). Lineage (NCBI taxonomy): Eukaryota > Metazoa > Chordata > Actinopteri > Centrarchiformes > Centrarchidae > Micropterus > Micropterus dolomieu. Next base: position 20,580,122 of record NC_060158.1, on the reverse strand, counting down.
CACACACACACACACACACTTCACATTTTGCAAAAGCACATACACCCAGACAGTTAAACAGTGTTGCTAGTTCGTCGGAGGGGAAGTTAGGGTGAACTCCCTGGACATCCAAACGAGACAATGGGGCCTGTTGGATTCTCACATAAAGTTGATAGCACCTGGGTCCAGGCTTGAAAAGAGTAAATTAAGATTTCTAAACACAGGAGGCAAGAAGGTCCTGATACGTGTAGAGGACTAGATTTATGAATTCAAAGGGGCCCTTGTGAGAAGGCTGTAGCTCTGAAGGTCATCATGTGATACAGTACACAGCACACGAACCTGTGCTTGTGTTGATGTTAACTCTCTTTTGTCTTATGCACACACTTTTTACTAATGTCATGATGTCTTATTGTGGACTCACACAGGCGGCATGTGCGCCGCGTTACGGCTGCCGGAGCAAATCGCTGACATTGTAGTCAATGCTTGTGCTCACAGAAGCGGCTCTCCGCTCCGCTATGCGAAGAATAGGCAGCCAGTCTATTTTTGATGGAAGACTCGTCAGAATCTGGTCGTTTTTCAAAATAAAATACAACAATCAACAATAAATACAGTTAAAACAGAGCAAAAAAGAAAGGACAACTTACCAAATCCACTAAATCTAAACGTTCTTATTTTGAAATGCTCCATGTGGGAAATTCACCCCTGCAGGGAACTGGGGGGAAACGGTTCACAGAGCCCTCTGATCGGTTGTAGAAGCACACAAAATGACAAATAAACAACAAGTCAACAACGTGAGGCAGGCTAAACGCTCCGCTGCTGAAACGCTTCCAGTGTGAGTTGACGGTCTGAGGACGGGTCAAAACTGTCCTCAGCTGTAACGCTGCGCACACGCTGCCTGTCCGGGGTTACTTTTGATGTCACATTTCAGTCCTATTTCTGTAGAAGTGCTGTAGGGTAGAATACACTTTTGTTTTAATATTGAATATGTGTGAGAGAGGAGGAGCAAGACAGGACAGTTTGACCAGTGTACTACACAGCTTAGGGAGTCTGCTCCCGGGAACAGCTCGGATACACATGTATTTGTTTATTTGCTTGAAATTATCACTAAATTTGAGTAAATTTGAACTTTACTGGAATCTGTGTCACATTGAAAAGAATACCATTTATATTGAAAGGCAACAGTTCATGTAAGTGTAAGTTACAGTTACATCCAAGAGTATCAAGTGTGAGAGTGAGGGCCCATTAGGCCTAAGTGCCTGAGTACAGCCTGACTGAGCTGCTAGCATGGCTGTAGACTCTATCTTGATTTAACTATTACTGATGAGAAAAGACAGGTGAAAGCAGACACATGTACATGCACTAACCCTACCTTTTTTAATTCATTTGAATGAGAACACTGTAGAGAATTTGCAACTTTATGCAAATTTTAGTCTTGAACCATATCAATAAAGTGCAAAACAAGAACAAAAAGCCTTATTCACCTCATGTGAACCAAATAATAGCAGTTTCACACTTTTCTATATGGCATGAATAAACCCTCATAACCTCTCTCAAACTTTTGTATCTTAATTTCTTTTCTCTCTTCAGGTCTCATAATACTGAAAACCCCATTGCAAATAGATTGGTGTCATTAGCATTTTGTGACTTCCATCTAATTGAATTTTAATGACCATGCAGTTGTATGACAGTCATGATAGGGCTATGGGTAAATATTCACACCATAAACTTGCACAGTAAAAGCATCCCTCCCATCTGTCTCACCACAGAAAAGAAAAGAAACATAATGGAGGAATCTTTCTATTTGAGTGCAAGGAAAGATTACAAAAAAAAAAAGAGTGAACATAAAGTGGTAACACAGAGGTGCAACTAAGCTAGTGGCAAGTTGTAGGTGTGGACATTGAGTTTAGAATTCAGTGAAAAAACACATCCGAATTTTCTTTAGAAAGAACTTGCAATTCCCTCTCCAGAATTAGCATTCAAGATATTTACCCACAGTATCAGGTTACCTCCACCCCACAGAAAAAAAAGGTTAAAGGTACATAAATGTTGGCCATTGTTTAGAAATGCAGGACCTTTTATTGAGAGTAATTTTGTCTCTGCCTGCTGATTAATCTGTACTTCCTTTATGGGAATGCACATTATATCAGCTCGTCTCTGATCAGATCTTTCCCTGTTAAGCGGCTGTTTAGTTCACATTCCCTAATGAACTCCTGTCCTGATGGAGCCATTGAACCGAGCAGATTAGATAGGGATACGCACACAGTTTATATTTCAGGTTGATTATTTCTGTTTGTATGTGTATGTGTGAAGCCCAGCCCTATTTCCTGGCAGGCTTCTGTTTCACAATGTATTTTGCATTGTGAGTCATTTTTCTAAAAAGCTCAAACTTTACTCTGATGTTAGAATTTTCTTTCCATATTCTACGCTCCTAATATTAGGCGTATGTTGTCTGAGGTCACTTTGCTTGGTTACTGTCAGGGGCGGAGCGAGACTGTCTGCACAGTGGGGGCAGAGCTTCATCACGGGGCCCTACTGCTACCAAGTCATTTATACCAAGTTTAAATGACCCCGGACTTGCTCCTAAAGTCCACTGAGTCCTTCTGCGTCACAGCCGCTGGAGCTAATCAGCCATTCTAGTCAATACTCACACCAGAAGCACTGCAGTGCATGTCAGAAGTGTCTCTCCGTTCCACTCCAGAGTGTATGCAGCCAGTGCATTTTTGATGGAAGCTGCGTCAAGCAGCACAGAGCAGATGAACCGGGCAGGAAGTCAGACACAGAAACAGCATAGAGAATCCGGTCAATTTTCAAAATGAAATACCCTGTGCAGATTCCCCATTGTAGATCAATAATAAACACAGTTAAAACAGACAAAACACAAACCGTTTAACTACATTGCCCACTTAAGCATAATAGAAGCACAAAAAGCAAGCACTAATCACCAAATCAACAAAATCTAAACATGTCAGCAATATCAGGCCAGCAAAATGCTCTTATTCTGAAATGCTCTCTCTGGAATATGCAGCCGTGCAGACAACGGAACAAAATAAGGTCACAGAGAGCTGTGAAGAATGTATTAGAAGCACAAAAAGGACATATTAAAAACAAGTCATTAACGTGGGGCAGGGTACTCGCTATGCTGCTGAAATACTTCTGAGAGGCTTCCAGTGGAAGTTGATGTTGGGCAGAGGAAGGAACAAAACCGCGGTGTACACGCTGCCTGCGTGAGTCCGGGTTGAAACATAGTAGCTTAAGTCTGTTCCTCACAATTCTCATGATGCATGACGGTGAAGGGAGTTTTGTTAAAGTTTGCTAATAAGTTTCCCATTTGTTTGAAATACAAATGTTACTGTTTTTTGTTTTTTTGTAATTTTCATTCTTGTGGTGGTTACCATTGAAACCAGAGTGAAGTGACTGTTTCATTTGATAAAAACAGCTGAACTTTTTTTGTTATTGTTGGAAGTAAACTGCATGTAGCTTTCTCATCTGGCTGTGTCTACAGTCAACTCACATAAACTTTGCGGAACATGTAGGGGGCTCCCCACCCACCCAGACGCTATGCGGACTAAATGTACTTAGGCAGTCCAGTTCCGCTTTGAATTCAGATGGCGGGGCTACCATTTTGTTTACAATTACATCACAGCTTGTGCCTTAGCTTATAGCTTTAGACTTGCAGCAGGCCAGTCCCCTTGTAAAGTGTGGGGTTTGGGCTAATATTACAAACATATTATTATTATTATATTTTTTCTTATAATAATAAAAGTAAAATAAATAAAGCTGATCCCAAACCTTAGCTGATCCATCTGAGGGCTATTCGTGGTGGCCCTCCTTTGGTGCTCGTCACAGGTTAAAGCTACCACAAAGAACAATGTCTGGATCCCCACTGTGCAAACATACACAAGTGGAAGAGAAGTCAGGGTAACACACACTAGCACAAGAAGTGGGCTGTCCACATTAATACAGCATTCTCCTTTTCAGCCCTCCCCTCTTTATCCAGCCAGCTGTTTTTTTTTATTTTTCCTTTACAGTGCAGCCCTCAAACCATGTTTCTCAGGAACAAATTAGCTAAATTTTAGGAAATGCAGGCAGTTCGTGCTTTATCCAGCCAGAGGGAACAAATACCGACCGTCTGCGATCTCCTGTCCCTGTCCTTATACACCCCAACGCCCCATTCCCTCTCTGATACCTACAATGGGTTGTGTTGCTATTACGACTGGCGCGCTGTGAACAGTTGGTGATCGTTCCCTCTGGCTAGATGAATTTTATGCGTGATCCGTGCACTACTGCAGCTGGGGGCTCTCCGAAGCGCCACGCAACTTTCTAAATTCTTCCATCTCACGGAGAAAAGAAGTCAGGTCGAAAAGAAATTTGCTGTTGAATGTTAATACAACAGTATTGACAAAGCTAAAGGAAAATCCAAAACAACAATTCTATTCACATAGTTCATCGAATCATTAAAATAAAATAGTTTCAGTTCTGTATATTGGACATAGAATAATACCAATACCATTAATTTCTCTGCGTGTTCTCATTATGGCTGTGTATCCTTCTGGCAACGATAACAGCATCTCTACGCAACACCTGGTGGTTTGCACCTTCCTTTCAAAGGTATTAAATACAGATGCTGTTGCACTCACATGAAACTGCTTTTAGGCTTGTTAGATCACATTGCATGTAGTAAATAAATGTATTTGCATGTTACCCTCCCATTACTTTGTACAATAAAACTGTAAGGCCCCAAATTGCATTTTCATTAAGGCAAAAGTGGTAAATGAACAACAGGTGCTGTCTTACATTTTTTGAAAGACATCATTCTGCATTCACACCGTTAGTAGATCAGCTTATGTGTTAATTTGCTGATGATATCACGTTTGCGCATGTTTTTACTCACGCAAACCTTTAGTAAATCTGGCCCTTTGTATCTTGGCTTTTGTAATACTTGAAAGTCTTGCAGGTGCATAGGTGTATGTGTGTGCATGTCTAGTTTTATGTCTGTAAAATACAGCAGTCTGTTTCTGTAGGAGTCTGCAGGTGGCTTCAGCTGTCCACAAAGAAACATCAGAGCTGTCCCAGGTCGACATCATTTCATCTGATATATGCACTGTCTCTCTTTTGCCACCCTCCCTCAGCTGAGATGTCTGCTCGGATGAAAGAGGCAGACTGACAGAGAGCAGTTCTGACGGTGTTCATCACAGCAGGCTATCGTCATATGGGGAAAAGCTTGATGTCAATATTTTTTTCCTGCTCTTCCCTGAGTTTTGTTTGCCAGTGGGTCAGTCAGTCTCCACGTCAAAGCCCCACCCCCAAACCCCAAATCCCAAATCTTTCATGACATAACACAGCTCTGTGTCCCGCTAAACTTGCCTGGGTGGTCACGACACATACATGGGGAGAGCGCGCAATCTTTTGGACCAAATTCACCTGTTATTTGGCTGAAGAGTGAGAGAGTGAGAGAGCGAAGTGAAAGAAGGGTTAGCTAAAGGTTTAGCCCTCTAAGTAAAAAGAGAGAGGGAGAGATCAAAGAGAAATTAGCACAAGAAAAAGCTTTCTGGTCTCAATCAACCTGGTAAACAGTTGAGTGTAATACCTCTTTTTTAAATTAGCCACTGATAGGAGCACAATGATAGGACAGCTGCTTCACTGCAGGAGAGAGGAGAGAAGCCTAATGGAAGTGGGATTGCCTTTTTCAGCAGCTGAGCCTGTGGCTTTGTCTTTTTATGTCCCAAATTAGCAATTTACATGTCTATACCTCTCCTTGGTGCTTACCACCTTTTTTGCATTTTAACATGTTGAGTGTGCATCGGGGCAGCAGGATCAGTGGGGAAAAAGACCCAAAACAAATTGAATCATAAGTGAAAGGTAACCTTGCAAAAAAAATCAGGCCACAATCACAAGAATTGGAGTGAAGAATTAGGAGTAAATGACCAGTATCCCTCAGTACTGTGGCACATAATTGGACAAAACAATTTTGAGTGAAAGAGACATTGTCACCTGGGAATTTGCTGGTGAATAAGCAATGGTCAAACGGCAAATAACCAGCAAAATGCCTTACAAGTCATTTCTGGTCCATTTGGCAGAACATTGCTTCGTAATTTGATTTATTTACCCCTCTGTTTATAAAAGCCTGTTGTTGTTGCTTTGAATTTTGATAAGTCATGGTTGCCTGGATGTATGCCTGCTATGCCTGAGACATGTATCATCATGCATTTCTGCACTCCGTCACAAGCACACACCCACATACATCACAAGCTGAGCAACTTGTCACAGTGATGGGTTAGGGTGTGTGCGCATGTGTGTGTGTGCGCAAGAAGGACGAATAAGGGAGGGAAATTTATCAGACGCAGCAATCCGCTTCTCTTGTGCTTTTCCACTCGGCCCCTCAACCCACTCTCATCTCACTCTCTCCAGCATCTATATATCTTTAGCCATTTAATTAGCTGGACAGGTAATAAATTCCTTGTCTTATGTGCTACTAGCTAGTTTATTTATTTATTAATTTATTTATCAGCCTTTTAGAGCAGTACATAATCTGAGGGCCAGACTCCATTATAAGGCATGTAGCATCTCTAGCCTTTTAAGGGTTGTGTCATTAGTTAATCAAGCTGACAGCATGACAACATTAGGGCTGTTGTGTCAGTCTAGGTAGATGTTGCATGCAACATTTGCAAAAGAGAGGTTGTACGTCTTGTGGATAGATACAGTAAATACTTCTTGTCCACGTTGTGTGGCAATTTCTGGTCAAATGATCCTCCCAGTCTCAGAGAGTGTGTGTGTGTGTTCCTCTGTGTGTCTGGCTAGCAAGATAAGAGCTTGTGCAGCCAGGTCCTGCCACATCGTATCATCATTTAAGACTCAATGAGCTGTCAGTGATCTCATTGCTTGAGAACATATGTGTCAACCATGGGTGTTTCCCTTTGTTCAGTGGTCCTGTACAATGCGCTGTCAGCACCTCCACCACTGATGTTTAATATTACATTACATGCCTCAATATCAGTGGCTGTGCTTAATCCTTCCCTAATTGAATCAAGCTGATTTGCAGTGCTTGTTACTGTACTCTTTGGTGACAGTACAGTGTGTGTGTGTGTGCATAGATATGAGCATAAGTTAAAATCATTAGGGCTTATCTCTCACCATTAGTCAGATTGGCAGAGTTAAAGTGTGGTGGACCCGTTGAGGATGTCCTAATTAAATGCTTACAGTGCGGTAAAGTTTAGCATGTATTCTGTCATTGTAATTAGCTTTATTTATTTCAGGAGGTTAGTGTTATCTATAACACTGGGTAGACAGATGACTGATTTAATGTGTCACTTGATATGTACGAACAAAAATGTGATTTTAACATGTTCCAGATTCACAGCCCAAAACTTACATTTAACTTTTCCCTTTTCCGGCTTTTTTCCTTTAACCCCTTGACACCTGATTTTTTTTACAATGAAAAAGTCCATCCATCTATCCATCGTCAACCGCTTATCCTGCGTACAGGGTCGCGGGGCATTGGAGAAAAAGAAAAATTAATAAATTAAATTAAGTGAAGATTGTTAATTTATCTATAGAAAATATTAAAATTCAGGTATGATGTACGTATGATGCAAATTAGCGACAACAGGCATAAATGAGAAACCAGGGCTTGCATAAGGTTCCTAGTTACGTATCGAATATGCACAAACAGGCATCGGGGGAATACATGCGCTATCTTGGCTGCAGTCTGAAAGGAAGAGGTGGGATGCGAATTTGCGACAATCGACGTCAAGGGGTTCAATACTGTAAGTGTTTACTGGTTTACATATACTTGCTGAACAGGTGTATTGATTAAGTATTGGCTTTTTACTCGCAAAGGTTTAATTACACTCACTTACATTAACAAGCGTGGCTGTTGTCAACTCAAGGAATCTTCACTGTCTCCAGCACAGCCTCTTTGCTCTGCTGATTACTGACTTTGCTCTGTCACAGAGAACAGCATTTCTATGATTTCAACACAGAAATCTTCACAATGTAACATTAGCATCAACATGGGGAAAAAGGGAGCATCGATAGGGTGCTATCAGGTTTTAATGAATCAGAGAAGCAGGGCATATAACTGCCAACACCACTGCAGCATGTAGCATACCTGTAGCTGGTAGCGATGACAACGCCAACACAGAAATGCAGATTTGGGGACTTGTTCTAGGGACCCGACAATGTCACACCTTCCCATTGCCTGTTTGGGCATTAGCTGGATTTGTGGTGTGTTCAACTGCAATAAATTATATTAGTTTCATTAACATGCTTGAGACACAGTGTCAAACAGCTATCAAAAACCTAAGCAGGAACGGCGTTTCTGTGTGTTCCCCCCGATTTCTACCACTGCTTACAATAGATGCCTTCGCCTGAATGCACTTGACTTTACTAAAACTTACTAATACTCTCATACCATATTTTAATTGGCTAAAATTGCAATGAAATTAGGATATCAAGAAGTTTTTCTGAGCCATTGTAAGTCTTCAACAATAGGCCTACCGAGCCAGAAGTTCAACAAGATAGAGATTACCAAGTAGGTCATAAATCAATACGCAATATAATCTTAGGTTTTGATACTCTGCTTCTCTAGAATTTGGTTTAAAGCAAGACTCACTAGCAAAGACCACGTCTGCGAAGATGTAGATTTAGAATGGTTTATTGCATGTAATGGAGCCGAGCTGAGATGATATGAGAGGAAAGGATTGCAGGAGAACTGGGGGATGCAGGGATGGGGGAGAGGCTCGAGGGATGAAGTGGTAAGCGTTGAGGTGTGATGGATGAGGGGGTGAGGGGATGAAGGGATAAGGGGAGGAATCGGATCCGTAGCTGATGGATGGAAGAGAGAAGAGGAGACCTAGTCTACTGGCGGTAAGATGGGTGGGAATTGGGGGAGTTGCTCTTCATGGGTAAATGTACGGAGCCCCCAGTTTCTGTGTGTACACAAAGAGAAAGTAGGGAAAGGGAAAGAAGGGGGTTTGGATGGGAGGGATGGCAAAACTGAGTCAAGGGGAAGTGAAATTGAAAAGGTGTGCTTAGGAAACTTTAAGGCATGGTCTTAGTTCCCTACTTAAAAACTTGATTTTTGTGCGATTTGGCATCCCTACCATTTCAGAGTGTAATTCACCGCTGTCAAAATTAAGGACAGCTGTACATGTGTTGTTGTTGTTGTTATGATTACAGTATGATCAAAAACTAGCAAGTCGCCAGCTTTGCTAACACAGTCAAACATCAAGCAAGTGTGACAACACAAGACATAGTCTTATATTACTAATACCAACTGTGTATACCAGTAATGAATGCCACTTTGGTGTCTGTCTTGCAGCCTTTTATTTCACAAAGCTCTTGCTTGGTCACAATCTTTTTCTCTTCTTTGCTTCCACGGTCAGTTTCGGTCTCTTTGCCTCTATCATTTGCTAACGTTATGTCCATAGATTCTGCTGAGCATGGTTACGTTGCAAGTTCGTCCGGCTCTGGCACTGCTCTTCACCAGCAGCAGCATAATTTTGCATAAAACTTGGATGGCAAGCTAGCCAACAAAGCTAAACAGCAACCATTTCAAAGCTAGACAGCAACCAACGCAAGAGCACTTGCTGATGTCTGAGTGTTAGACGAGATTCATAGCTAGTGGCTTATACTATTTCAGTGAAAGCTCTGGCTGATTTCAAAAACATCAAGCAAGCGCAACACCACAAGACACAGCAAGCCAGCTAATAAGTTATTACTGACTAGTCCAACAGAAAGAAGGTCAGCCCGTCATCTGTCTTGCATCCATTCAAAAGTAAAATTCTGGCCTGGAGCAGCAAAGATCACAAGTCAGTACACCATCAAAATGATTTTGATGTTAAAATAAAAAATCTGAATCATGTTGCTTTAACTTAAACAAAATGGCTCTGTGGGCATTTATGTGTATTTACAGTAAAAGTTGAATATATTTTATTGTGTGTGTATATGTGTACATGAGTGTGTGTACTCATACTGGCATGCTGCTGGTGTGCTTGATGGAGGGCCATTACATTCTCGTTAGTTCAACTTCAGTGCTCTGGGTCTGGAACACGGTTTCCTGTGCTCCCTGAACACTGGCAGAATCAGACCCAAAAGTCCACCCTCACCCCCTCTCTTCCTCCTTGCCATCCCTTTCTCCCTCTGCTTGACTTCCTGCCTCCACCCAAGTATGATGTTTTGATAAAGATGACTGTCTCCCTAATCTTTCAAAAATATTTCTAAAGAAGTTCTTGTAAAGGTTGTAAAGATGTAAAATACCTTCCGTAATGTGTATATTGTTAAATAAAGTTTTTTAAATATTGATTGCAGGGTGCCCTTGTTACATTTTAGGGAAATTGTATATGTAGGATGCTGTTGATATATAGGTAACTGTCAAGTTTCATTTTCTAAGGGGTGGGTCAGAAAGTTTGGGTGAATATATTGTATGCTTTCTTTCTTTCTTTCTTTCTTTCTTTCTTTCTTTCTTTCTTCCTTCTCAGTTATTTCATTATTTTCTTATCTTATGTCTATACATCAGTAAATTGTAAACGTCCTTGTGGTCAAATTCATTCTGGCATTCAAAGCGAAGAATTAATAAAGCATGGCATAAAGGCATATGCTGTTTGAACACAAAAGTCACTGTAATTTGATTTGTATTTTACATTACCTATATGCCTAGGACTGTACAGGGAAGAATGACTGACTCAGAAAAATATCTTTTTTATAGGCCCTTGTGCTTTAACCCTGTCATCTAGCCTGAAAATGAATCAAACTATTTGTAAAGAAAAACAACTCCAAAGAAAGACAACATAGAGAAGTTAGAAAAGAAAAGTAAGGGGGAAAGTCAATTTGGAGGTGATGCATGTTGCAGTGTGGGGAGGGGAAGAAAAAGATATAAGTCATACGCCGATTAAGACAAGCGTCAGTGAGACAGAAATTAAATAAGAGTATTATTTATCAATGGACGGCCTTCCATCAAAGTGGTCTTCCCTGAAAAGCACATAGACACGCCCAAGCAAACATGGGGACAAATACATGCATTTCTCAGTACTCCAGAGTACACTATATTCTCATTCAAATTCCATGGCGAGCAGAGACTTTGAACACAACAAGATTTGCTCTTTTTATCACCTGAAATACATTTTCCTCAGCAGCTAGTGGAGAAGCTATATCTAAATGAAATCTATCCCTGCTACCGATCTAACTGACATTACACCGCTCCACATCTTAAACAAGCAGACTGATACCAAGACCAAGAACTACTGATGTTTTGTGTTTGTTTCTGTTTGTGTGTGCATGTCTGTGTTCAGAAAAGGGGGGGGGGGAGAGAGAGAGAGAGAGAGAGAGAGAGATCTTGTAACCTAATATTTGACATCTCTACTGAAGATGATGATATTTTTGACAATGAGTCACAGACGAGTAATGTTTGATATGCTTATTTATTCCTGGTGGAAATAGGTGACCCTGATTTGGCATTTCCTGTGTGTGTGTGGCGGGGGGGGGGTCTTACAAAATTACAGATGCACCATCCATAATTCAAATATTTCACAAATCTATACTTTCCTGAAACAGTTTCAGTCAACACATCAATGTATTTATAGTAAATGACGGATGACGGTTATTAACGTAAAAGTGAGTTTGAGATTGGCTGCATATGTGTGAGTATGTTTGTGTGTGAATGTGAGTTCCTAAGACTTCACGGGTTAGTCTAGGACATGGACATGGTTGCTGGCACACCGCATGCCCTCAGATCTGTCTAGGATTCTTAATGAACATAATTGGCTCAGACAAAAACATTTAAATGATGATGAGCAGATGGCATCATTCACACGGTCTGCATAACAAGAGGCTGGCACCCCGATCTGCTGGAAAAATAACAGGTGAAACTTCAGAAATCATCCTCTTAACTCAGGACATCACAGCAGTAATCAGATGTAAATTACCTAGCCAAATAAATCTTTGATTAGCTTTCATTGTGTGCTGTTTCTGTTGCCTCTGGCCTGCCACTGGTTGCGGCAAACACAGTAGCATCCCATTGTGTTGTGAGAAGCGTGTTAATACCTGAATGAGTAGTGTGTGTTTTTGTCTGAGTAGCTTATATACAGGTTTTTACCTCATACTATTGACTCAGACTCCCACCAAGACTCAATACAATAACTCTACAGCACTAATTACAGTAAATCTATACAAATATCATAAGAAATGCATGCACACTCCTAAGAAATGTATTAGAGTCAAGGATTTGAATAGCCAACTTCCAAATAATAATAATGTTTGCAGAGGTTGACAGGTAAGTCATGTCTTTCTCTTGGCTCTGCTAATTAAAGCCGGCACCAATGGGACCGAGAGGGAAAACACACTTATATATCTTTGGGCTTGAACAGATGCTGTGCTTTGATGAGCACCAAGTTTAGCCTATGTTGCATTGTCTCTGATCACCAGGAGAGCAGGAGCAGGTCAGCTTTAATTAGTTGGAGAATAACTGTGGGCTTTCATTTCAAGTACAGTATGCACATTTTAGATGGTTGAAAATATATGGCTGGGGATGCACTGTTTGTCATTGTGAAATATTTTGTGTGACTTCCAGTTCCATCCTCAATAAGTACCTTAAAAAGATATATTAAACCATGAGGCTCCACAATGTTAGTGAATGTATTTTTTGTGTAAGATCAAGACAGATTACTAAATTTCATACATTGGAAATGATTTCATTTTGAAATGGGCTGGCCGTGTTTATTATAGGTAATTTGATCCAGCCTTCAAACTCTGGATAATTTTCAGTTACATTGCCATACCAAAGTTTTAAAAACTCTAGCTTTCTATAATATCTGCAACAACAGTATTGAAAGATCATGGTTATGACAGGTAAACTATGGTTAAGGTATAGGGTCAAGTGAAGTGGAGTGTACGGGTTTGTAGAACTGAATGATCTTAATAGTGAGTGCATACATTAACGGTAAGCCCTGAGGGGAAAACATGTATCATTCAGTCAACACCTGCACTGCTTAAAGCTAAACTTTGTCACAAAGTACTGATTTAGTTAAATAACATTGATTAAAAGTGTAATGTGTCCATTTTTGATTATGGGCAGTTAGTTTGGTAACATTAAAACAGCGTAGGTGGGAGAACACAAGATCTTTTGTCAGAGTAAGACTTTAGAGTGGCTGTTTTGGGGAGGCAGCAAATACCAGTCTAGACGCGGTACGAATTGAACTTTTTACATGTACTGTAGGGCGTATACTTCCTGCAATGGCACTTAACATTGGAACTGGATGTAAATCCTCAGGTGTAGAATTTTCGAATATAGACATAATTCCTAGGGTTACTGGGCTGAGACATGAATTATATTTCTGTTTGGAAATGACCTGGCATTCTTTGTAACAGCTAATTTGCAACACCAAACTATGGAAGTGTATTAGGGACTATATTCAAATGATAATGTAAACTTAAAAAATAAATATGTAATTCCACAATATCAATATAATTTTCCACATATGTTGGTGTCATTTGAGTTTAACTTGTAATGAAAATGCAATAATCCAATTTTTGGGGGCATTTTCATTTTCACATATTTGTATGGGGATTCTACATAAATATTAAAATGAAAAAGCTTTATTGTATGACATTAAAATTTCAAAGTCACACCACCCTGTACAGTGGAAAATATTAATGTCAATGAAATGATAATTCAAATTTGAAAAAGAAAAATGCAAGATAACAATGCTGAGAATTATTTTGCATTTTCATGTCAACAATTTTAAAAAATGAAAATGAAAACTGTATTTCACATTTCATTTTCAAAGACTTATCCTGCTCTACAGTGGACACTGTTCAAATGCAAGAAGAAAAACAGAACCCCCCTAGTCAATTGCATTTACATTGACATATCCGCATGCATTTTTTGCGTAAAATTGAAAATGAAAATATGATCTGTCAGTCCTCTCATAAAACCGTCAGTTAGAACGCCACTTCCTCTTCAGTAAGCATTACACTTCCTCTTCCAGTTATAATGTTACAAGTTCTACTTACCAACCTGGGTTGATGTTATGGGCAGATGTATGTGTCACTAGAAACTGAAGCTATATGTGTGGGCTAGTGTGTGTGTCTGTTTGTTGCCATATGTAAATTTACATGATAGACCTGTGGCACATGTAAAAAATAAATGGCCAATTGCATTGCAGTGTTGTGTAACTTTTACTAGCACCAAGCCGCTAACTGCTAACCCAAAAGCTGTAATGGTAGTGGCCGGCTGGACAGCGTCAAGCTGAGATTAATACAACCATTCTAAATCACAGATAAGTTAACATTACTGCAATACTTGTATTAGTGACATTACTTCAGCTCTGTTACAGTTACAGGAATATTGCCAACAGCCATAGGTCTATCCTGTGCTGTTGAAATCTTGCATATCTTGCATACAGTTAGCTTGTAGCTGTTGTAACTACAAATATGAGATGATATTGGAGTTTCCTGCATACAGACCAGCAGGAATGTTACCTGCTAGACTGACCGAGCTACCACGCAGACATACCATATAAACACTCAGAAATAGAAGTACGGGTGTGTACTTAAAAGGGTACAAATGCTTGTCGCAGGGGAGGTACCCTTTTGAGGGACAATTGTGTACCCTTTAGTGCCGGTACATTTTTGTACCTTATGAAATTGGTACAATTGTGTACCCTGCAAGACATAAACGTACCTTTTAAACTATAGTACAATAATGTACCCATTAAAAGGGTACTAAAATGTCCTATTAAGGGTACCACCCCTGCGACAAGCTATTCTGGACTTTAAGGAGACAAAAATGTACCATAATTCTCCACACAATAATACTTTGACTGTTTATTGACGTCAATGAAAATGTGATTTTCCAGATGAACATGACATGTATTTGTGGTAATACAAAGTTAATTCATTGCAGATAGTTTTACAAAAAATATGAAACTACACCTACTCTGAAACTACAGAACGCATAGAACAAAAGATACTTTGATTTGTCCCACGTCTGCATGTACACTATGCATCAACAAAACAGTATAAGCACATTTAGACAAAAAGTAAAAAATATATTTTGGCAGATAATATTCAACTAAATGTGTCTAGAGCCTGATGGTGGATTTAGCAGAGTCCAATTGATGACAAGTTTCCTACACAACACCCCAACACACAAAAAAGTCTCAATGTTCAGATTGTGATTAATTTTCAATAAAGAGATGGCTTCAGGGTGTACATTACCTACAACAAAAACATCCTTTGACACCATTACCAGATAAAGATGACATACGCTGAAGTACTGTATCCTGAAACTGCACATCTTTAAAATACCAGGTGTGGGTAAGTTATACTAGTTATTTGAAAGGTTCTTCAGGGTTTTTTTCCCAGCAATTAGAAATATTGTCTTTGTGGTTTCAATAAACATGCCACCGAAAAGAAAGGTTCGTGGGCATGTACAAGTCCAGTGTG
>NC_060158.1:20542712-20564602 GCF_021292245.1 Micropterus dolomieu | reverse complement strand
GCACACTGACCGTTAACTCTGTCGGGGCGGGGGAGTGAATACGTCAGAGGCATGTCCCGCCCTACTCTGCCTCTGATTGGCTTAGCTTGTTGATGATTATTCTCACAGCATACACATACATGTAAAGCATGTCGGTCACAACATTAGACTGTGGTCATATCAGATTTTTTCTTTGATCCACTTGGGGAAAAAAAACCAACGATATAAAACCAATATAATAATAATATAATTTTACTTTAATACTACTATATTTACTTTACTACAGTATTACTATAATACTACCAAAATACATTTGAATATAATATTACTATAATACTACTATATTACTATAATATTTTGCTTAGATTGTTAGATTTAGACTACCACGCATTGACTGTATAAAAAATAAATGGTTGGACTGCACTGTCAGTGTCACCAATTTAGCTAGCTAACCGCAGCCATATAGACCGCAGCCAGAGCTAACAGTTTACATGCAACCCCTGAGTGACATGTGAATATCCCAATCACTTGAGAGCATAGACTGTAGCATTAAATCTTTACTTTTTGCTAACACCAAGGGTATCTGGAGGCCAAAAAGGTTTGCCAACAATAATGCATAAAGGTTCCTGGAAATGAAGAGTTTGTGTTTTTCTCATGTGTAGGTGCCAACTTTGGAAGTAGCAAATGAGCTACAAACGTTTTTCATGGCTGCATTGCAAATGTCCTTTGACAGACAGAAAGGGTACAGATTTGTTCTTATTTTTGTTTTAAATCACTTTGTACCCTTTCTGTAGTCAAAAGGTGCACTTCTGGTCTCTTCAAGATCAATATTGTACCTTTGAGGGAACATTCTTGAAAAGTGTACCTGTAAGTACAGAAATGTTCTTGTCTCGTACCTCCATTTTTGAGTGTGTATAGACAGCAGAGGGACTCCTCAGGTTTGTAGGTTATTAGGAATAATAAACGTAATAAACGTACAAAAGGTTATCAAAGTGATAGTATTGTGATTACTGTAGCCACCTCATGTATGGAAATTTCAAATTTGCATTAACATTTTAATATTGTCCACTCTACAGTGGGGTATGACTTTGAAAGTCAAACAGCTTTTCCATTTTAACATGGTCATAGGATGCTCACACAAGTATGTGATAGTGAAAATGTAAATTGGATTACATTGCATTTTCATTCAGATTTTACTCAAATAACACATATGTGGAAAGATAATGCTATTGTGGAATTTCATCCCTGCCACCGTTACAGACCATGCCTGCATTTAGAGTGTGCAAGAGATAGAGAGAGAAATTGCCCATTGGTTACAGCTTCAGGGTCTTGTCAGCAATTACTGAACTGTCCCTAGCAATAATTTTGATCAAAACATTTAAATATAAATTAGCGTCTAGTCAATGTGGCCTATGTGCTACACAAAAAGTTAATTGTCAAAGTTAATTGTCAATTGGGGAGAGAATAAGAATACCTGTCACTCTGTGTCGTTGCTGTTAGGAATGTGGTTTTGTGTTCATGTCTTTCCTGTTTAAGTCTGGATTTGGTTCTGTGTTTCTCTGTGTAGTCTTGTTTAGTTAGTTCTTAGTCCTGTGCTTTAGTTCATGTTTAAGTGTTTTCCTGATCTGTGTACTTCTGTGCTTTATCATTATGGTCTGTGTCCTAGTCCTTAGTCTTATATTTCCATGTTTTGTGTTTTACTTTGGTAGATCTGTCCTTGTGTGTTCCTGTGAACTTACTTCCTGTTTTATTTTGGTGATCCTCTGTACCTGGTGTCCTTGTATAGCTTTGTCCCTGTGGTTGATTTCCTGACGTTTTTCAGCTGTGCCTCCCTCCCTGCTCGTGTGTGTGTGTGTGTGTGTGTGTGTGTGTGTGTGTGTGTGTGTGTGTGTGTGTGTGTGTGTGTGTGTGTGTGTGTGTGTGTGTGTGTGTGTTTTTTGTCCTCAGTCCTTGTCACGTCCTTGCATCATATGTTGAGTGTTCTCCCGTGCTCTGTTCTCTGTGTTTGGATCTTACTTTTGGATAGTACTTTGTTCCTTGTTTTTGGATTATGTTTCTGTTAGAATTACCTTTTGTTTGGACTCTTGCCTCAAGCTCCCGTGGAAGCCTGTTTAAGTTAAGTCTGAGTTAATAAAATCTTTTGTTTGAACCTCAACCACCTTGCCTTCGTCTGCATTTGGGTCCACACCTCAGCTCCCTGCCTTCACTCAGCTGACCCCATGACAGTTGCTGTCTCTTTCCCCCTCACTTAGAGACACCTTTGCTCTGTTTGTGACTGTCTCGCTGCTGTGCGCTGTGAGCTGCAATTTATCAAAGGTGCTGAAGTTAACATTTGTGTGGATTTGTAGTGAGATTTATGTTTGATCACAAGTTATTTTCAGTTTTCCACTTCTGATGAAGAGCAGTGCACTCTAATCCCTAAGTACAGTCCCAAATGGGTTCTGTGTCTGTCAGATGGTCTGAAGAGAAACTACCGTATCAGCAAAGCAATAACACAGGCTAATAAACAGCAGAGTAGGCTATACGGCAGGTAGATTTTCCTATAATATGACTTTATTCTCATTAGATTGCAACTTTTTTCTCAAAATATTACGAGATTATTATCAGGTGTAAACATAAAAGATTTCTGGGCTGGGCTAAGCCTTCAATGTTTCAAGAGCCCAAGCCCCTGCTTGCTGGAATTTAGGAACCTTCAATATACATCTACTTAAGTGCTTGTATTTGCCTCTGACAGGCTCAGACTGTTACTCTCAAGTATCATTTAGGTGTCTGACAACATTATGGAAAGGATCCCTGCAGATAAAGATCTTAAAAAAAAAAAAAAGTAATATCCTTTTGGTTTAACCAGAAACAGCCTCAATATCACTCTGTTCAAAGCCACCAGACTCAATTGACAAAAACAGTAATTTTGCCTTA
The DNA here is from genome assembly GCF_021292245.1 of Micropterus dolomieu. NCBI lineage: Eukaryota > Metazoa > Chordata > Actinopteri > Centrarchiformes > Centrarchidae > Micropterus > Micropterus dolomieu. The sequence continues at coordinate 20,561,707 of NC_060158.1, read as the reverse complement.
CTGGTCTACCAGTTTGCTTGTCTGTGTTATTGTGTGACTTTAGTGTTTTTAACCCTTTAAAAGTCACACAATAACACAAATACTACCCAATTGAGGCAGTGGTAGACAAGCAATTCTTGTGTTCTGCGAGGTAAAATTACTGTTTAAAAAAGATGTTGTTTGTTCATTAATTACTTTTTAAAATGATTTTTAATTACTTGATCAAACTATTATTAAATTAACTTTAATTTTATCACTTTAGATAGTAGTTTCCTTGCACAAAATGTGTAATAAAAAACTATTTAACAGTCAGCCTGCGTTATCAATTGATGCAAATCGGAAATTTCAACAAGTTTCAATTTAAAAATAAACTTTGTTTATCTACTCATTATGGTTTCTCTTTAATTGTGCCTTATGTGATGATCAACAATTACACTGGTGCTTGTGCTGAACATGGCTTCCAGCCTGTTGATCTATTCATGCTAGAGACTTAATGTGCACACACACACATACAGTCCATGCAAATACACACACAATAGCTATGTGTTTCCAACTGCTCTGGAAAATTCCAATTACCTAAGCTTCACTGATCCACAGCAGCACCGCCTACTGTCAGTGTGTTAATTTAACTTGTGCTTATTAAATATTCATTTTAACAATCAGCACTACAGGGGGCTGGTTGTTGGCAGGACCACTGATTGCAGCAGTACAATAGTATATATGTGTGCGTACATGTGCATGTATGAGCGTGCCTCTGTGTGTCACATGTGACCTTTAGTGCTGGTATTCGTTTGAGTTTTCTTCCTTATCTCTCTTTTCATCCACCCTTTTTTCCTTTTCCTTGCTTGTCCTGAGGCCCTGCAATTAGTGACTGTGCTCCTTCTCTCCGAAGCACTGCTGAAAGGGGGAGACCACCCTGTGCAAGGGGAGCCCGAGTGATCAAACCACAGGACAATCCCTGAGATTTCATTAAACCTCAATTTAAGGTTTCATCTGCCCCAGGGAGACAGGGGAATGGAGGGTGGAATGTGCCATTGGCTGAGAGGAAGGTGGGGAGAAGCGAAGGAAGACAGCAGTCGTTCGGATCTCTGATTTCCCCTGTTGAATGGGGGGGGGGGGGCAGGCTAGCTGTTGCCTTGGCGACCACAGGTGTGCAGGCAGTGTGTGTGGGAGAGCACACAAAAACACGTCAAGTGCCCTCTGTGGAGTTATGTATGGCTTTCTCAACAACCTTCTCAAAAAACAGAGGCAGAAATTGTCTTTAACAGGGGAAATGTTAGGTTTTTAGCCTGTTGACTGTTGTGCGTGGCTGCAGACGATCAAACAAACCAAGGGAGGAATATAATAAGGACTTGCTTTCATCAAAGGAAAGGTTATCATGCCATTACACTGTGATATTAAAGGTGCCATTTAATGTTATCTCCAGATTCATGTAACTTGCTTTTTTTTTCCTTTTGAGATGAACATGGCTGTTTGAAGTAATGAATAATCAATGCAAGGTTTTTCTTTTCTCTAAATACCTTACACGCATCACTGCTAGTTGCTCTCTCACACATACAAGTCGCACACACACTCAGGGAGCACAGAGTTATTAAAAGAGCCAGTCTCTCATGTGGTTTAACTCTGTTCTATTTCGACTTAAAGAACATTATTCTGATAGGAGGATGAGAAGAGCTATGGCTGTCACATATATACAAAGTGACACACATGGACTCCAGAGAATTAAAATTGTTAACAAATGACTTTTTTTCCTCACTACCATTTTTTTAACAACACAATGCATTTGCATATTTCAAGCACCTTTCCTGCTATGCTGATTTAATGAATGCGCAGGAAATGATGCATTCATGCATGGGAAATGATACATTTCCTTTGCAGAAGAGTTGCCTATGGCTAGTTAGCCAGCGGCTAGCCAGAGCTTGATGTGCAATTGGCTTATTAGCCCGTGGCATTAGCATGTTTTTTTCTTTTTCTTTTTTGAGAATGAGCCAAAATTGCTGCATGAACTTCTGAAAAACAAAACACTTATACACATACACACATAGGCTCCCAGTTTGACAAGGTTAATTTCTTTGGTGGCGCTATTGTATCAGAGATGGCAAAAAAAACCTCATGGTACAACTGAAGCCCTTTTTACACTGGACAAAACAACCCACTAACACCCACCAACATCTGGCTTTTATCTTCAGTAGGTACAAACAGCATTCACTCTTGGGTCAAATGACTGTAGTCATGGGTAGTTATCGGCTCCAGCTCTATCAACAGTGATGTCATGACACCCAGATGGACACAACTCTTTCATCTGTTTCTATCTGCGGATGTCTATGAACGTAATACTGTCATTTCCATCCTTGCTGCTTGCTGTAAATGGAATGTCATTTTGGTGTAACTGAATTGTTGAGCCCTGTAGTCAAAAATGCGCACTTGTAATGGAGCAAAAGAATTGCGTATTAAAAAATAACTTGATGTGACAACCAGTCTCAGGCATTTGTCACATTACGTTTTGTTAAAGGCTACAATTTTAAAAAAGAGCATCTTGCTGCATTTTTTTTTTTGTTGCTAGGTAGCCACCAAATCACCTGGAGCGTGTTCAGAAATGACAAAATGACAGACAACATCCCAATCAAGTGTCAGAGGATGTGTAAACTGTAGGGTGGGGTTTATATGCATGTCACTGCTGACTGAGTAACACCTCTGGCATACCCAACAAACGAGAGAAAGCATACCTCAAAGCCCCTTGCATGTCATGGTACGCCGTTTCATACCTGTCTTTCAGATTGATATTCAGATTGAACATGCCCTTGTCCTTTGCCTGACTGTAATTTTGTTGTGAAGTACACTCACAAATCTGATCCGATTGAGTTTTTTCAACTTCAGGCACTGCTGCAAAAACACAAGACGCTTACCGCCTACAGAAAACAACTGGAAAAAGACAACTTACTGCAATACTGTTGCCTGTCTGATCAGGGCCTTATCCAACTTTTATCACACTAGACCAATGTATTTCAGCACAGTGTGCTCCCGTTCGTTCATCGTACAGTGAGCAGTAGTGAAAGTGTGATGAACCCATGATAAGGAGATAGGAGGTTGTGTAAATGAACATGAATAACGCATGGGCCCACTTTGGGTGGCTGGCAGCTGCCTTTGAGAAGCCAGCTTGATGCACACACAAACTTTCCCATACTGTGTTACGCAAAGTGAATATAGCACAGAGATATGTGGCACTGGAGTCCTGTGGAGAGGTATATTTGTGAAAGGCGAGAGGAGATGACTCAGTGAGTGAACATGCACTTAAATACCCTGCCATGAATTGTGCAGCACAGCATTTATGATCGCTGAATGTTTGGTCAAATAGGTGAATCTAGCAAGGTACTGTGAAAATGTAAATGTTTTGAGGCATTGCACACCCAAACTAGAGGTGTGAGGCGGATGGCCAGAAAAAACAACTCCAAGGAAAATTGGTATGGTCTGCTTGATATGAAACCACCGGTTTCCTAAAAACACATACTGTAACAGCCTTTGAACGAAAGCAAAATGTGCAGGCAAATGACACAAAACCTGAATAGATGCTTCAACACTGGTGTCCTTGCATGTTCTGTGTGTATAAAGATGCTGACCAGGCTGACCAGTTCTCAACATAACACCTATGGGGAGTTTGGACTGACGTCTTGAGGTATGTTCAGCCACAACAAAAAGCCACAACCTTGTGTTATTTGCACAAATTATACCTCTTGGCTTTTTGTGTTGTCTGTGTTTATTTACCCAAAACAGCAAATGAGCCAATGTTCTGAATGAACATCAATTGGGTGTAAGCAACATACGCATTGACAATGTGTGTCTGTTGTACCTATGCTGTGTTCAAGTGGCAGCTCAGCCTCTGACTGATCTCAGAGCTCACTAAGCACTGTAGTTCTTGGTGGTATTTCCCTCCAGCAGTGGTGGAAGAAGAACTCATTCATTTTTCTTAAAGTGGCTATAATCAATAATTTAGTAGAACTTTGTATCTAATGACTGATGGCATGATCAATGGAAAACAATGTGACAATATGAAAGGGGTAACTTGTATGAACCTACAGAAAATTATCGCCTGAATCCGTAGCTTCCCTTAGCTTTACGGAGCTTAATACCTCGTTACAGATCATTGTTTAGCTGTCTGCCCAAAACTTTACTGTTCTGATTCACTCTCACCACTCTCATATAGTGTTGTTTTCAGCCAGACACAGTTAGCTTCTAGCTGGTGAACATTGTAAACTCCTGAGGGAGTTGGTAGAGAGCTTAGAAAGAGTGAATATGGACTGTTGCACCATGACTATTGAATGTGCAAATAAGCAACTGTTTGCTATGAAGTTTGCTATATGAACTTAAAAAGTGATTTGTTAATATTGTGATCACAATTGCTCTGATTGCCCCACAATGGCCAAAATAAATAGTTATTGTAGGTTTAAGGTAAAGTAGCAATACCAAACCGTAGAAACACTTTGTTGCAGGTAAAAGTACCTAAAGCCTAGTTCACGCTACATGATTTGAAGCCAATGAGAGCCTTAAATGTCATGTAAATGGTTTAAAAATGTCGATACATTGATGTGCAAGCATTACTTCAGTGTTGCAGCTGGCAGGTGGGGCCAATTTTGACTATTTTATACGTTTATTTGACTTTTTTTATGCTAGGTAGCTTATTGTATAATACATAATTTATTTTTGATTATTTGCTTATAGCTGATGTACACATGTTCATAACGAATATAATTTATTGTGCTTGAATGAACCACAAATCTAGCTACTGCCCATGCAGCCAATGGGAAGGCTTGACATTGCAGGGTCCCTAGGACTAGTCCTCAAAGTAGTGTTTCTGTGTGAGTAATTACTCAATACTTGACTAAATGTTAGTTACCTTCCACCACTGGCCTCCAGCCCCTCTCCTTCCTTAGGTATGAACAACAATAAAGTAGATTCACAATTCCCGGGAGAAGAACACATTTTTTGCTCAAGCTGAAAAATGTTTAACTCACGCAGATGCATCTTGACCTCAGTTCAAGCTGCCGACATTAGTCTTTCCATTGACTTTGTATACAATTGTGCCACATCTAAGATTCCCCTCACTTACTGTCAGACCACATTTTTTGTAATGAAAACACCAAATGAGTGTTCCTCCATAGAGTTCCAGAGACTTCTACACCAAGGAGCATTGGTCCTGTTCTGGCAGCTCACAATGGACCAACACCTTATTAAAACACTTTGTTGTTTTTCTTTTTTGTTTAATTTGTGACCCATTAAGGCTTAAATTCTGGTTGCTGACCTCTCAATTGTTGCCATGGAAACAACATTGTTTCTGTGTCTTCAACGGTGTATGAAATCACTACCTTTTTCACTCCTTTGTTATTCTCTACATAATTAATTACTAAAACACAAACTATTTACCTTATTCTATAGTGAGCAGGAAATTGAAGTTGGGGAAAGTAAAAAAAATATTACTGACAAGTGTAGTGTTACACAAATTTAATGTTTTAGGGCAAAGCAATGCATTGTGTTATTCTTATCAAATAAGTAGTGTTCCTATATGGGCAAGGAGAGTTCATACACTCAAAGTGGTGGAAAGTGAGAGACTTTGTCTGGATCATTATTATAAAGGCATAGTAGAAACTTTAAGTTTTAAAACTTCATCATTGCACATTGCTTAAAGAAAAGTCACATAATTGGCTTCACTGTTTGATTACAAACAGCAATAATTCATGAGTATCAAGGATGCTACAAGTATAATGATATTACAGATTGTAGCTTTAAGAAAAAAAATGACACACTCACACAAAATAATTCTATGACATCTACTGATCAAAGAATGATCAGTCATTTTAAAACTTGAAAGCTGTGTATAACTTCCACTGCATGTAAATCACTCATTTGAAAAGAGGAAAGGATATGAAAAATCACATGCAATTGTGTCAGCGGTGAGTCTGATTTGACAACAAAAGCTTTGAGCTAAATAAGCAAATAGGGCAGACTTTTATCAAAGCGGATAGGTATCCAGCATCGCAGCCTCACCTCTATTTGACAGAAAATCTCTGAAACATTCAGATTGAATTCATGAATATAAACAGAGACTATGACAGCTGGCGAGGAATTTTGAGTTGGAACAGAGAACGTCTGTGAGAGGAAATGAAATGGAGCCTCGACTCTCATGTTTCCTCTCACACTGTGCATGAGCAGAGACAAATTCTGGCACTAGGCTTCCTCTCCCTTCCCCCAGTTTCTTAGCTGCTGCTGTTACTACTGTACGTTCACAGCCAAATTATGGCATATGTCAAACAAAGACACCATAAAGAAAGAGACTTTATAACTGTCACAGCTTCTCTGCCATCAGCATGAATCTTACACATTTACAACAGTTAAACAAAGAAAATGATAATCATTACTGACAGGTAACATCACATGCATTCTGTCTGTATATGAACACATGTCAGTGAGTATGTGTCCACCATTATATGCTCTGCTGTGTCTGTCATTATCACACACATCAATGCTGAGAGATAGTAAAACTATGACTCTACACTCAAGGGAGACATTATCGATTCTAACTGCACAGAATGCACACACAATCACTTTCACTATCACACACACAGCCTCATTGACACTGTATTCTGTGAATATTAAGTCACCATAGTCTGTGTATCATCTGTTCATATATTAATTTCATTCATTCTGGAAAATGAACCTTTCCCTTTGATTATCAAAAGTGGAATTGAGTGGATGGTGTTTATATGAGTGGGTACAATGAATAAAAAAAAAAACAACAAATGGATTAGTGTGTTTTCTATGCACCTTTAATAATTTTCTGAATGACAGTAGCACAATGGCTGGATGTGTATGTAAATTTTCACAAAATTAAAATGTAACTTGAATATTTTATGCTCAGCTGAGAGGGGTGTGCAACAAATGGCAGGAGAATATTTAAACAAGACTTAAGCACAACACACATTGGTCACATATACAGTGTTGCATCATTTGTGAAGCATCAGTTGATGCCTGCAGCACACATCACACACAAACAGAAGAAGTCGTCTAAATATGGTAGCCAGGATGTGCCAATTCAGGAAGTGTATGTGATAACTTTGCTATTTTTCTGGAGTGCTAGCATAGCGACATTTGCATATCCAGAAGTGGGTTAAGATAGCACCAGTATATTGGCTTATTTAGGAAACAAAAAGCCGGATTTGACAAAACAAAAAGAAGGTCCACTTAACAGCTTTTCCTTCCTCGATGGATGGTGTCATGCATATACCTCAGTTGTCATCACATGACATACGAATGGACAGTGTTGGGGAGTAAGTCATTTCATCCATTTTAATCCATTACAACTACTAAAATACAAAATGTGTAATTAAATTACAAAAATGTTCATGATTATGTTGGAGGTTACATATTTACATATACAATATTTTCTGTAAAAAGCTAGGCTATATGTTGAAATATATTAATTTTGTTCAATTCCATGTTTTTTTATGTGGACAGTGTCTTCCTTTGCCCTTTCCAGCCACTGGTGTTTAGTAAAGTTTGATGCTATTCTGATGCTTTTGATTGGATCTCATATTGCAATTTGCAGTGCCATCTGTCTGCCGGATAAATTGCCTCTTAAGCTGTCTTTTACAATGGTTAACAGCTGAAAACATTAATTGGAAATTTAGAAAAGTAATCAAAATGTGATCAAATGTAATAAGTAACATTATTTTGATAAAGTAGTTGAAATAGTTACACTACTATTCCATTTTTTTTTCCATTCCAAGGGTAACTTGAAACCTATTATGTTTCCAAAGTAACCTTCCCAACACTGTGTTTGGAACTTCATCCATGAAAAGTGGTCATGTAAGAGTTGAGTCCAACCCCTGTCTCTGTGCAAAGAGGGGTTTTGGTGTTGGATTTGGTTGACCTCCTTGTTCTTTCTCTGGCTATCCACTGACTCCCGGTTGAATGGTTTTCTTCTGATATTGTCAGACAGTTTTATTGTCAGCAGTATACTCAAAAGACAGTTAGTGCAAGAGAAGTGGAAATCCTCAGACTGAGGCATAGCAGAGAGCAGACAGCTAGCATGACAGGAAGCACTTCAGTTAATGATCTTTGCAGTGGACCAGTTAATACTGGGATTATGTTTTACCAGCCACGATCTGAGCTAACTGCTCCAGGCGGTCAGGTGTACTCCAGAAACTGAATGGCCGGGACTTGGTAATGTCACTGCCTTGACGTGTCAATTGTCAATGCAGATAGACAGAGAGGTTAAGGAGTCTGAGTCAGTAGGTTCAGGATAGAAGACCAGTTCAACTTTGATTGATTCACTTAACCCGTTGGTGAAGGCCACTCGCAGAGACACCTCATTGCAGCCACTCACCTCCACCGCCGTACGGAACTCGACAGCAAATTCAGCCACACTAGGGAAGCCCTGGCATAGAGAAAGCTGTCTCATGGGAGGCGTCGTTTCCACTCACCAGACGATCAAAAACTGTGAAGCTCTAATCAGAAGATGGTGTAAGATGGGCTACTTATTAGGTGCGTTTGACTTCATGCGGCGCTGCGCAGCGCTGACTTAACGTGATCGACTTAAAATAAGGCATGCTGGCTAGAAATTGTGTCCGACTTTGGCCGGCGCTGCAAAATGTCACCATGTCACTGACACTGAAACCTCGTGGGAGCAAGGCAATTGCTTTTCTCTGACTGCACAAAGTTGGAACCACACTTTTGCCTGTTCTCAGATCAGTCATTGCTCTCAGCTCAAAGTAAGCTCACGCAGGTAGAATGTGTCCGACTTGACAGAGCCGTTATTATACCCCGCCCCTGCAGTCACCTGCAGCTCACGTTAGACTATCAAGTCAGCGAAAGTCAGCCGCAGTCATCTCCAATGCACCTATTGACTGCCTCTCCCATACTGCCAATGCCCATTTCAGAGCATGTCCCCGTAGTCCAAGGCGTAGGTGCGGGGCTGCTTTTCAAAAAACGGATCATGCTGCATTAGAAAGGGTTGACAATGTCCCAAATTACCCTCATATCGTTCAGGCATAAGAAGCCACGGTTCCCGGTCAGGCAGAGTGACTGTCGCTGGGGATATTGGTGGTGTGGACGTGTTTATCTACGTCTGCAGGCCCGCAACATTTGTGGTAAGTTGTTGCAGGCCCTCCATGGTTTCCTGGAGTAAATGCCTGTGTTGGCCAAGCATGTTTTTATTTTTTTTAGAGGAAATGTATTTAACGGTGTCTACGTGTGCTGGGTTCATAATGGCCGGATTGTACTGTCAGGGATTTGAATACAGAACACAGAAACGGACTCAAAACAGCCAGTAAGATTTAATAGTTTTATTTTCAGCAGTATACTCAAAAGACGGTTAGTGCATGGGAAGTGGAAGTACTCCATGAGGCTGGTTGGTTTTGTGAGGATGGCATGGTGAAAGGCTTGTGGCCATGTGACTCCAGAAACGCTGGCTGGCAAACAAGATGTTCAGGCAGAGTAGACTCCACAGCTGGGAGAGCCGGAGACATGACACAGGTTAGCAAGCAGGTAGCAGTATCCCAAAAGCAGAACTGAGCTGGACATTGATGTGAAACCTACTGTGCTCAACTTAACAATCTGGCGGGGACTGAAAGGAAAGGCAGGGCTTATAAGGAAGCGCTGATAAGCATGATGAGGATCAGTTGTGCCAATTAAAACTGCCAACAGGTGTGTGTACGTGCCGACACAGAAACCACCATGAGTCACGTCCACCACTTCATCCTGCAGGGAGGGAAGACAGAGGAAGCAGAAAACAGGGAGAGAGACAGAGCGACAGAGACAGAAAAAAAACAAAGCACACCAAGCCAGCCACATCCACTCAAAAAGGGAATAACGGACATAAACACTCATCCAGATACAGCCGAGTCATGGCTGTAGTGTCGTGACAGATTCCCTGACCGTTGATGTGGTCTGTTTCTGCTGTTGATTCAGTTTCTTTCCCAGGGTCCTTGCTGTTTCACACATGTACAGTTTCTGGCATTTCCAACTCCAGTTTTCCTTTCTGTGGAAGTCCAGTCTTCAGGGTCTCCCAGCAGATATATTACAGTGCTAAGTGACTTTACTCCTAAAAAAGCTGGACAAGACACTAAATGAACACAATAAACAGACAACATTCTGTGGACACCAGACCAAAACTTGCATCAAACCTATAACATAAATGCATGATCAAATAAAGTATTTAAGTACAAATAACTACATATAAATTATCAAAATGATCTCCCATTACATGAGAGATAAAGACTAATGTGTGGTGTAACAACACAAAATACCATAATATAAAATGTATTTGGCATTTTTACCTGAATACACAATATTTCCTTTGAAGAAGTCAGTGAGTTAATATTCACAGCAACGTGCTTGACCATTTTTTATTGAATTGAGTCTTTCATTACTAGTTGTAATACAGTTTATTAAATACATATTATGGTATAAATATAATTTATTACAGCCAATGCACACACACACAAACAAACTAATCACTTCAATTTTAATACAAAAAACAAGAATAAAGACTGATTTCATTTCATATGTTCTATACAGAACAGAATAACTGAATAAAGAAATGGAAATTGTGGATGGATAGCTTGATGAAAACCATGCTTGGTTAAATGGATGTGTGTGTATGCGTGGAAATGAATGAATGAAGAGTGATGATAAGTCCATCAGTTGCTAAAACAATCAATAAAAGCTTCAGTGAGTGCATGAAAATTTACCTAACCCAGCCAATACTGCAAGCATAGCTACCGCATGTACTGGACCTTTCAATAACACACTGCCTCTTGACTACAGTAAATCAATGCTCTAATGTTTTTCAACCTGTTTTCATCCCTCTCCATCTCCCTTCTTCATGTCAACCCAGGAGGCTGGTTCCCATTAAAACCTCCCCCTGCATCAGGACAGTCGCCCTATGATTCAATTATGAGTCACCCTCAGTAACTTAAACTCTTCCAAAGAGGGGCGGCAGACACACAGCTGAGCAGTCGGCCATCAATAATATAGCGCCACATCTCATTGTGAATGAAATATACATGAAACAGTTCCACCGAGCGTCTATGCGTTTCCAACCGAAAGAGGACGTATTCTGAACTCCCCTGTCACAGAAACACTTTGACACTTGTCAGAACACACGCCTGAAATTTCTGTTTCAGTGTTAAACTTTTTTTATGCCATGCAAAGACCCCATGCCATGCAAAGACCCACGTCATTTTTATTTAAGGCAAGATAAAAGAGTGGCATTGATGAAGAGTTTGACAAATGAACTATGCTTTTTCTCTTTATTTCAGTCAGCCATAAAGGGTGTTGTGACAAGTCTCACCAGACTCACTCAGAAATGATTAAACTGGAAACTTGTTTTCCCCCTTTTCCTGTTGAGAACTAATGGCACATGACAGAATGTGTTAGCAGTGCTGTCTGCCCTTCTACATCTCCTTCAGTTCATTTTTCTCCGGCTTGCTCTCTACGACTTAAGCCTCCACTGCAACTCAGAAACACCACTTCATGGCTCTTGTTCTCATTTTTTTACTTTTTTTTCTCTGCACACAAACCTGCAACACACAAGCAATCACACAGACAACACACCTCATCCTGTCCGTCTAATGATGGTCCATCTCTAGTGGAGCGGTGCGCCCCCTCTCCTTCGCTTCCTTCTTTGATCTGGTCTCTGATAGGTTGAGGGCCATGCCAGATATGATGCATGATTGGTTGTTTACTCCTGCCAAGGGAGATGGTTCAGGTCCTCTGAGAGTGGGACCTCATTACAGCAACATATGAGAGGGCCATGGAGGAGCAGGAGATAAAGGGACACAGAAAGAGGTAGGAAGGAAAACAGTGAAGTGTCACCCGAGTATGGGAAGAGGGAATGAAAACAGAAGTGGCTGAGGAAAGGGAAGTCATGCATGATGAAAAGATGCATAAAATGAGAAACCTGGCAGACTTAACACAGCCAGCTTAACCGTCACACCAGTATTTGGGCGGGGAAAAGTCAAAAAAGTGGTAGATGAGGTTGAAAACTATGACTTTGCTCCTCTGATCTGAGATGAAAGCAAATTGAGGAAAGAGGGAGAGGGTGGAAAAGGCAAGAGAAACAAAGACTGATGAAGAGAGTAGTCACTAACAGAGGCGGCACTAATGATACCACATTCGGTGTCACAACTCCAGATAAAAACAACACGCACACAAAAACAAAGCAGAAGCCCTGAACTTCAAAACAATTTAATTGGAAGTGCTGGGTGCTACAAGTGTGTGGGTGGCTGGGTTTAGTTGCTATGATCTATCCTTTTCTCAATTGCTGCTCCCCATAGCTTCTCGTTTTGCATTTATTTTTACACGTTTTAAATCGCTAGATATAAACTTTGTATTGATTCCAATCAGACACCTTTTTTAAACACAAACAGGTTGACAAATTGACTCTTTCTGTGAAACGTATAGCAACATTTCATGGGGTCTGTCTCTCACTGGTTTGGGAGAGTAGGATGGATGAGAAGGAGCAGTGTAATGAAGACAAGATGAGGCAAAGGCATTTCTGCTGGGAATCCATCAGAAGCCAGTGGCGGCACAGAGGCTCAGAGATGCCAAGGTCTCCAAGGAATTTCTGCTCTCTATATACAACAAGTAATAAAATGAACATTACAATATTTATTTCAGGCAGTCTTGGCTGCAGTAATGGTAGATGCACAATACGAGACATTTCTGTTACTAATTAAGTCCTAAGATAGTACACTAGAAAAGTTTTCCAGATCCGACTTTTGTATGAAAGCCTCGGAGAAAACTATGAAGTTGTGTTTTTCATCCCGAGATGCTAAAAGTCGTTGCTGCAGTATTAGCATGGCTGGATCATGTAGTGTATATCTGTAACAGGCTAATACATGGTGACAGATATAATATTTTTTTCTAAGATGAACAAGCATAAGATGATTGAACATGCATGTCCACACATGCAGACATGTGTTTTGATCTTCTGCCAGTATGTGTCAAAGTAGAATGTTTTGAGGCTTTGATATGTCATTTCTGTTATGGAGATGAAGCTGTTTGATGCCTTCAAGAATCCCAGCCTGCTCTGGGTATCTTAAGTGCAACTTGAAGTTTGTGTGTCTGTGTGTATTTCTGTGTATACTTATATAGCATTGCCTGTGTTGATCTTCCTTTCTGCTTTAAAATATTTGCGGCTGTTTTGAGGGTGCACCATAAAACCACAATGTGTGCTTATATTTTCATTGCAACAATTTTAGCCAGATCTTTTTCTTTTTTTCCCCCCATCAATCTCTTTATTGAATTTTGAACATAAAATATGGACAAACAAAATTCCCCTTCACATACAGAAAAAACATAAACACAAAGAATCAACAAAAATAAACAACGACAAACAACATAATAATAATAATGATGATGAAGAAAAAACAAACATACAAACATTAACTACTAGCTGTGAGTGACGGTCCAAGGACTACTGCCCAGTCATTCGCAGCAAAAACGTGGGACAATAGGTCTACTCAGGATTGTCTGGGAAGGCCAGCTTCCCAACATATTCAAAAAACGGGTCCCATGTCTTTGAAAATTTAGCCTGGGAGACCTTTAACAAATGCCTAATTTTTTCCAGTTTGGCAAAGTAAAGGACATCCCTAATCCAGTGAATGTACGATGGAGGTGTAGGAGATTTCCATTTCAAAAGTATCAAACGCCTTGCTAACAAACTAACAAAGACTATGAACATCTTGAGCTCTGCAGACAATGACATTGTGACAGGAATTACCCCGAAAAGTGCAGTGACAGCATCAGGCACTATTCTCTTCCCTGTGACCTCAAGCCAATAAGTTATTAGGACAGGGCAAGACCAGAACATATGTATATGTGTTGCTGCTGCCTGATGACAGCGGTCACAAGTCCGGTCAATGTTGTTAAACATCTTAGAGAGCCTGGTCTTAGACAAATGAGTACAGAGTAAAACATTTTTACACTGGACGTTGGCACAAATTGAAGAATGGTGTACTTTGTCAAGAACATTCTCCCACATATCATCAGTGAACGCAATGCCCAGATCTTCCTCCCAGCGCTTTAATTGACGACAAAGAAACCAATCGGAGTGAGTGGATCTGAGCGTAAATGAGTGAAATCATAGCCTACAAAGCAGGAGCTGGTTTATAAAGTATCAAGGGGTGTGTCAGAGGGTATAGAAGGACAATGAGGGAACCTATGAGAACCAAAATTACTTATCTGCAAGTACCTAAAAAAGTGTTGATTTGAAAGGGAGAATATTTTGGACAACTGTTGAGCCGAAAGTATTGACTGACTGATGATAACAAATGTGAACCAGAATGTAGCCAAAACTGAATTATTTTAAGGTGAGCCGCCCAGTAGTAAAACTTAAAGTTGGGTAAGACCATTCCTCCTAACTTCTTCGGCCTCTGCAAATACTGTTTGTGTAATCTTGGTGGTTTCTTGTTCCAGATAAAATTTGAGATAGTGGTGTCTAATTTACGAAAAAAGCTTTGTGGAAGGAAAATCAGTACACATTGAAACAAATATAAAAACCTGGGAAGGACATTCATCTTGATACTATTAATCCGAGCAGCTAGAGACAAGTTCAGCACTGACCAACGATTAAAACTGCTGTATACTTGAGACAGAAGAGTAGTGAAATTAGCGCAATAAAGATCCTTGAATTTAGCAGTAACCTGAATCCCAAGATATTTTAACTCGTGCTGAGCAACTTTAAATGATAGGGTATGAAGTGGGTATTCATGTGCTACCTTATTAAGAGGAAGAAGCTCACTCTAAATTTAGCTTGCAACCAGATATGGATCCAAATAAACGAAGAACAGAGAGTGCAGCTGGGACTGACACAGAGAGGTCAGTAATGAATAAAAGTAGATCGTCTGCATATAGAGACACTTTCTGTTCTTGCCCACAACTCACAATGCCTCTAATGTGCGGGTCATGGCGAAGCGCAGTGGAAAGAGGCTCAATTGCCACGGCGAATAAAAGAGGACTTAATGGGCACCCTTGGCGCGTTGAAGGATAAAGAGTAAAGTAAAAAAGGAGTGCCTATTTTTAACAAACCCCGTTTGATCAGGAGAGATGATACCTGGAAGAACAGTTTCTAAAATTTTAATATCAACATTTAGTAAACTAATTGGTCTGTAAGAAGAGCAACTAAGAGGGTCCTTGTCCTTTTTCAAGATAAGAGAAATCGATGCCTGATTAGGTGTGGAGGGAAGTCTACCAGTCAGAAAAGATTCATTAAACATATCAATCAGAACCGGGGCTTGTTTGTTTTGAAAGCACCTATAAAACTCTACAGGAAAGCCATCTGGCCCTGGACATTTGCCAGACTGCATCGTCTTAAGAGCACCCGAAAGTTCTAGAGCAGTTATTGGGGTTTCTAATTGATCTGCCATATCTAAATTGTCCGGAGGGATTTCTAAACGGGAGAAGAAGCCATCAAAATCATGCTTTCCCGCATTTGTCTCTGATGCATATAATGAGGCATAATAAGCTCTAAATTCATCATTTATTTTTTCTGGGTCTATTGTAGTGCCTGAAGATGTAGCAATTTCCGGAATCTGATGGGAGGAGATAGTCTGCTGTAATTGATGTGCCAACATTCTACCTGCTTTGTCCCCCTGTTCAAAGTATGCACTACAAGTCTTAAGTAACAGCTCAACAGCACGATCCGCAGCCATCCATCTATCCATCCATCGTCAACCGCTTATCCTGCGTACAGGGTCGCGGGGACGATCCGCAGCCAATGTGTTAAATTCTGACTGAGCTGTAAGGCATTCTTTATATAACTCAGGAGTCGGAGAAGTGGCCTACACGGCATCCAATTGGCTAATGCGATTAGTTAGAGTGACCAATCTCTCCCTATTCAGCCTTCAATCATGATTCACGTAAGAGAAAATTTGACCTCTAATGTAAGCTTTCAACGTCTCACATAGGACAGATGCAGAAACATCAGGGGTCCTGTTAGTACTCAAAAACAAATCATTTTGGCTGGAGATCATATCAACAAATTTTTCATCTAAAAACAAGCACGTATTAAGACGCCAAGGGCAGCGTGATCAAACCAAGCCTTTAAACCTAATGTTAAGTACAACAGGAGAATGGTCTGAGATAACCATTGGTTCATATGAGCAAGAGGTAGGAGTGAGACATGGAAGAAATCTATTATCCAATAAGAAATAATCAATCCGAGTAAATGTGCGATGCACAGGAGAGAAAAAGGAAAATGCTTTGCTTGTGGGATTAAAGAAACGCCAAGGATCTGAAATTGAAAAGTTCTCCATAAAGTCTTTAATAACTTTAGCTGATTTTGAAAGCGCTGCAGCTTTACTGGAGGAACGGTCAAGATCTGGGTTCAACCAACAATTGAAGTCCCCACCCAAGATGAGTAAGTGGGAGGACATGTCTGGAAGGGCAGAAAAAAGTTTCTTGAAAAACTCAGTGTCATCCCAGTTTGGGGCATACACATTAACTAAAATCAGTTGGGTGCCGTATAAGCTGCCTGTAACTTTCAAATATCTACCATTAGGATCAGAAAGCACTTTAGAACAAACAAAGGGAATTGATTTATGAAATAAGATGGCAATGCCCCTGGACTTACTGTGAAATGATGAGTAATAGGTCTGACCAACCCACCTACTTTTAATTTGAGAAAGAGGGGTAGATTTTAAGTGCATCTCTTGAATATAAATAATCTGTGCTCCTACGTTTTAAGATGATTTAATACCTTAGTACGCTTCACAGGGGAGTTTAGGCCTTTACAGTTCCAGGACACCAGCTTGAGGTCACCTCCATCAGTACTTAGGTTTACATTCGATTGGGCCATCCACCAAAGATAAGGCAGAAAAAAGATGTCAAGATCAATGACAAATAGACCGTCACCACAGCAGTGTAAGTTGATAAAACAAATACAATAAAACCTAGAAAACACAAGACAGCAACAACAGAAATAAAACACAAGTGATCCTAAGTGTGGCGGGGTATAGAAGCCCATACTTTACCTTTTCTTTGAGATCTACTTTCCAAGTCTTCTCACTTATCATCCAGACAATTCACCCGAGCGGTTAACTTGCTAACAGTAGCCTCGAGTTCGCTTATACGGGAGCTATGGTCGTTAGCGGCCTGCTTGAGGTCCCGCACTACTGCTTCATGAGAGTCCACTAACCGTGGTTCAATTGAGGCTTTCAGTTCCCCTCTAACAGACAAGATCTCAGAGTGCAATCCAACAGCAACAGTGTCCATTTTAGAGAATATATCATTCTGAAGCGCATCCATCATAGCTTGTATCCTAGCATCCAGAGTGCTAGCAGCGATGCTCTCTGGGTCCGGTGTTTCGGGATCAGGAGGACGCGGTGTTTTGCAGCCTCCTTTTTGGGTGTCTTGTTTCTGTCGAGTATTGTACATCTTGCAATGCCCAAGTTTAAATAATTGGTATAAACTGTCTTCTAACTACAGTAAAAGCAGTCACAAAGTTTAGAAAAGGTAACAAAAAAAGTATAAAAGTCACTTTCCCTCGGAGCTAGTGTAGTCTCCACCTGACTGTGTAAACTACAAATAGCACAGTCAACAGATCTGAGCTCCAGAAGAGATTCTCCATTCTACACCAGATCCGAGGCAATTCAGCTGGCTGGTGACATTTGACCCCTTTGGACTATGGTCAGCATAAGTGGCCTGCGCCCGTCTCATCTCCCTCCAACTTGTCATCTTCAGCTGCCAGCTGTTACCAGTAATGACTTTCACTGGAGCAGCCACCACAGTTTTTGCAGATTAATTGTGTTTGTGGTGGGAATATCCATGTTCAGACACGTCATGGTAACCAATGGACACACTGCTAGTTATTCTTGGTGCAAGGGTCCTAGCTCCACGAGGAAGGTAGAGATGTTGCAGTTTTATATAATGACTTTCACTATAATGAAAACCTTTTTCTTTTGGTCAATATCCATCTTTTGTAACACCCATTCTCATGACAGTGGGAGGTGAGCTGCTTTTAGTTCACTATGACAGCATTGTTATCACAGGTGACTTTAACATATGTACATATTGACATGAGCATCAACTATGTAACTAAACAGTTTTTAAAGTTGGTTACTTTGTTTGAGTTTAACCATGTATCCTGTTTTACTCACAAATTGGGTCATACATTAGATTTAGTGCTTTCTAAAAGTTCTGATGTTGTCATAACACCTGTGCTTGATGCAATCTCTGATCATTATTGTATCTTTTTTAACCTGTGCTGTGAACAATCCAAAACTAACAAATTGGTTCAGAAGCATTACATTAATGAAAACACTGCAGGCATTTTTAGTCAGAGGTATTCCCAGTATACCTTACCCCCTTATCTACCTGTGGTGAACGGCTTTTTATGCTACTTTATCTCAAATTTTGGACCACTTGCTGAATGGATATGCAGGGCCCATAAATCACCCTGGAGGAATTCTGAGAATGTGAGGATGCAATGAACAAACTAACCAATGAACCAAACTAACTAACCAAGCTGTATTCATCTCCTTGATAACAAACCCCACAGTCAGAACTGAAGAAGCCTCTTGGATGAGAGGCGAAACGTCTTCAAGTATTTTCAACCAAGTGTGATTTTAACCCACACTGGATAACTATGACCTGGATGACAGAATCTTCACAGACATCATTCCAATACTTGAGTCAATTCACTGGCTACCCATTGAACAGATAATTCACTTCAAAATCTGCCTATTAGTTTTTAAGGAAACACATGGTTAATATTGCCAGTATCTCTCTGACCTGCTCACTATACCCCTATTGGACCTCTCAGGCCAGTGGCTTTCTGGCTGTACCCAGAATAAGATAAGTGGCTAGTAAAGGTGCTTTTAGTTAATGTGTACCTGCCCTCTGGAATGCTCTGCCTAATGAGCTGTGATCTATAAAAACGGTAACTAAACCTTTGAAAGCCTATGAATAGTGTGTGTGTACATTATGTGTGTGTGTGTGCACATATCTATCTATCTATCTAT
>NC_060158.1:20535046-20542612 GCF_021292245.1 Micropterus dolomieu | reverse complement strand
GATTGTAAGGGAATTTCGAATGTATCTGAATTGTGCCATATTAAATTTTATTGTATTTGATAACTTTTTTATATGTTTTTTAAAGCCTAAATTTGGTTCCAATATGACACCTAAATATTTTACCTGTTCTTGATTTGAAATGATTTGTCCTTCTATTAAAATATTAGGGTAGATTTGTATTTTAGAACGATTTCTGAAAAACATTGAAACAGTCTTATCTAAATTTAGAGTGAGCCATGAGTTTTTCAGCCACAAAGAAACTTTCTTAATCTCTTTGGTCAGTTTTTGAGCGACTTCTTCCGCAGTTTTACCATGTGCATATAGCACCGTATCATCAGCATACATGATGATTTTACTCTTACACACAGTTGGTAGATCATTAATGTAAAGGGTAAAAAGCAGGGGGGCCAGAATGGAACCTTGTGGCACTCCCATGCTACAGGATCTTAATGGTGATTTTTTATTGTCAACCACAACGTATTGTTGTCATTAAGGTAAGATTGAATCCATGCTATTGTATTTGTGTCAAAAGAAAAAAAAACAGATAGTTTGCTAATGAGAAGCTGATGATTAACTGTATAAAAGGCCTTTCTCAAGTCCAGAAAGACCGCCCCTACCACACCTCCACCATCAAGACTGGATTTAATATCTTCTATCAAGTAGCAGCACGCAGACTCTGTGGAGTATCTTTTCCTGAACCCAAACTGGCTATATCTATATCTATATATATATATCTACATATATATCTCTATATCTATATCTCTCTCTCTCTCTCTCTCTCTCTCTCTCTCTCTCTCTCTCTCTCTCTCTGTATATATATATATATATATAGAGAGAGAGAGAATTATAGGCAGTTTAAAGTTTAACACCTTCATGACCATAAAAGATGTTTTCCAGTTAGGATTTCAATCACACCACAGCACTGAGACTGCTCTTTTTTAGGTCTTGAATGATATCCACATAAACACAGCGGCATAATTTGATCTTGGTATTAGATCTCTGTGCTGCATTCAAAACTAAATATGGAGAAGCAGCATTCTCTTTTTATTCATCACAAAAACTAAAATCTGAACAAACTCCTAACTCTCAGATCTTTTAAAAGAGTTTTAAAGTTCAAAACTATTAAATTTGGGATTAATAATCCATATCTTCAATTCATATCACTGTGGCTGGGCTATACTTTTTATATTTATTATTGTTTGAACTGATTTTTATTTTAGCTTACTTATTTACTTGTATTTATTTTGCTCTTGAAATCCTTGTGTGTCTTATTATATTGTCATTTTATATTGCCTTTTGTTTCGTTTCTATCTTGACTCAATGCCTTTTTTGTTTTATGTGCTGTACTTTGAATTACCTTGTTGGTGAAAGGTGCATTACAAATAGACCGTACTTGTCTTGACTTCATAATCAAACTGAATTTCCATTTTCTTGTATTTCACTATTCAATCTGGCATTGTTAGCTGATTTCTGTTTTTGACGGGGAATGTATTTTTTAGTTTTGCACATACTAATAAATAGTGAGTGACATCTATTCCACTGGTGTCTTTTTCATATTTTCACCATTTCCATAAATTTGAGACAGGATATGCCTGATTTTTGCAATATACAGAAGTTTGTTTTATGTGGAAGTTAATGGACATATCCTGATCATAGATAACTCCAAGATTCCTAACGGTAGTGATGGAGGCCAGGGCAATGCCACCCAGAGTAACTATATCTTTCGATAATTTATGTCAGAGGTGTTTGGGGCACAATAGTCCAATAACTTCAGTTCGGTCTGAACTTAACTTTAGAAAACTGCAGGTCATCTAGGTGTTTACATCCTTAAAGAGGTCATATTATGCTAATTTTCAGGTTCAAAATCAAAAAAAGTGTTGAATACTTCGTTTTAGCTATGGAGTGATGCATCCTACCTCAAGACAAGATCTTTGTTGGGAGTTGCACATGTGTGGTTCCCAGTTAAGGACTACTAGCCAATCAGAAGAATCAGAATCAGTTTTATTCGCCAGTTATGTATACACAGATGAGGAATCTGACTGGTTTGTGCATTGCTCACAATATGCTTACTCATACAATAATAATACAATAACACAATAATAAAATCAGACACAGGCTACAGTATAGAGAACACAAATATACACACCATAAACAGAAACAAAAAACAATATAATATAGACATATTGACAAATAGTGCAGTGAGCAGAGTGCAAAGGATGCAAGTGTAAAATTATTATTATCATTAATTGTGTACAGTCCCCTCCAAAAGTATCGGAATGGTAAGGCAAATTCCTTTGTTTTTGTTGTTCACTGAAGACATTTGGGTCAAAAGATGAGTATAAGACTAGAGTTCAGAATTTCAACTCTCATTTCGTGGTATTCACATCTAGATGTGTTAAACAACTCAGGACATACCACCCTTTGTTTGAACCCACCCATTTTTCAAGTGAGCAAAACTATTGGAATATGTGACTGTCAGATGTTTCTTGTTGCCCAGGTGTTGCCTTTTAGGTTGATTGTCCAAACATTAAATAGCTCTGCATGATTTGTCTAAGTTTTCATCCTTGGTTCAAACCTATAAAGACTGCATTTCCTGTTAAAGACAATAAACCAACATGAAGACCAGAGAGCTGTCTATGGAGAAAAGCAAGCCATAGTCAAGTTGAGAAAAGAAAGAAAATCGACCAGAGCCATTGGACAAATATTGGGCATAGCAAGCACAATTATTTGGAATGTCCTGAAAAAGAAAGAAACTACTGGTGTACTGAGCAACAGACATCGAACAGGTCGGCCAAGGAAAACAACAGTAGCTGATGACAGAACCGTGAGAGCTGTGAAGAAAACCCCCAAAACATCAGTAAGTGAAATCACCAACGACCTCCACAGTGCAGGGGTGAAGGTATCACAATCCACTGTAAGAAGACTCAGAGAGCAGAAATATAGAGGCCACACCACAAGATGCAAACCACTCAGCAGTAAGAATCGGAAGGCCAGATTGAAATTTGCACAGAGATGAGCTGCAAAAGCTCTGGAACACAATTTTATGGACTGATGAGACCAAGATTAATCTCTACCAAATTGATGGAAAGCCCAAAGTGTGGATAAAGAAAGGAACTGCTTTTGATCTGAAGCATACAAGCTCATCTGTGAAGCATGGTGGAGGTAATGTCATGGCTTGGGCATGCATGGCTGCTTCTGGAACAGGCTCATTAATATTTATTGATGATGTAACTGATGATCGTAGCAGGGTTCTTGCACCATTTGAAAATTCAAATTTAATGCTTTTTAAGACCTCAACATATATATATTTAAGATTTCAAATTTTGAAACAATTTCTTTGATAGAAAAGAGACGCGTGTTTGATCTCTTAATGAACAACACAATGCCATATTTGGCAGTTTACTCTCTGCATATTCTGAATCGGGGAACATAGAGGCTGTTTACACCTGGCATTAAACTGTATTTTGGGTGATCAGATTGTGATCGGGTAGCACTTGACCACATGAGTAGTCGTAAGTAGGCCTACATGTGTAAATGCACCCGAGACGCATTAAGGACAGATTGTGATCCAAACAGCAAAACGACTTCTGGAGGTGGTCAGAGACACCATGACCACATGGATGCAAATGCGTTGTCTATCCACGTACAACAACTACTTGGGTGGAAATATGTACCAGTCACTGTCTTCTGCAAATAAAATAATGTTAATTATCGTGATATAATCTTCCTCTATAACAATATACAGATGTTCAATAAATATTTGATTTAATTCATTTGAATCGAAAACGAATTAGCACTTTCTTTTCTATTAAGATATTTATTGTGTTGAGGAAAGGGGACTGAAAAAAGATTTTACTTTATTTTTCTCATGCATATTTGTTTGTCATGCAGCTTTGTGAAGTGACATCAAGTGTTTGTCATGTTGTTGACATGAAAAGTTTAAAAGCACAATTAACCATCTGGTTTCTTCAGGAGCAAAAAGTCTGCCTTTAAACTTATAATGTACTATTTTTGTCCATATCGCCGAGCCGTTACTCATACACTGCTGTGTTAAACTCAATATAAACTACTAAAATAACAGAAAAGTGCAACTTACACATTATAAAGAAATGTAGCAAGACGATGCTGGACCAAACTTAAGTTTCACTTTCACTTTCCGGCCGAGCTAATACACAGGCGCTAAAGAGAGGTAAATAATCCATGGAGGTAAACAAATCACGGTGAAAGACATACTTTAGAAAGTTATTTTAACCTGTAGTTGTAGACAATTTTTGGACCTGCGCAAATGAGAGGAGGACGTGATGTAGGCTACAGTTTGAGCTAGACAGAACGATCGGATCTTCCTCCAACCACTTTAACTTGCGTCTCCCAATCTTGCAGCCACGACTGACAATATGACAGGCAGCCAGACGTCAACGTATGCAGCTAACGTAAATGTAACATGAGTTATATTAATGGCGGGGTCTCACATTGTCAATTATTAAAAGAAAACCATACAAATACACACTAATTAGGATTTTATGTGACTGTGCATGATAATTTTCCCACCAGCATTAAACGCACCATCGGCTAATTTAATACCTACAGCAAATTTACGGTAAATTTAAGACCTTAATTTCCCTGATTTCAATTTAAGACCTTTTAAGACATTTTAAGGAGCAGCGGGAACCCTGGGTAGTAGCAGAATTAATTCAGAAGTGTACAGAAACCAATTTCTGGAGAAATGCATTGAAACTAATCAGGAGGAAGTTCATCATGCAGCAGGACAATGACCCAAAGCACACTGCCAACAAAACAAAGGACTTCATCAGGGGAAAAAAGTGAAAGTTTTAGACTAGTCAAGTCAGTCACCTGACCATAACCCAATAGAGCATGCATTTCACCTCCTTAAGAGGAGACTGAAGGGAGAAACACCACGAAACAAACAAGAACTGAAAGAAGTTGCGGTAAAAGCCTAGAATAGCATCACAAATGAAGTTTGGTGATGTCGATGGGTCGCAGGCTTGAGGCAGTTCTATCTCACACAGGCTCCGCCCTCTACTAGACTCTATAGGTACTACCTCCTCCAATCACACGCACGCACTTGCCCACTGAAATTCTATCAGCACGTAGCCGACCAATAGGACGTCGCTACCGATACGTGCACGACGTATAAATAGCAGTGTCCTTACTACCTCAGCATCCTTTTTTCATCAGCAAACGGCAAACTGCTTACTGAATTCACCACCTCCACGGATGGAGTCGCCACTTCCAGAATATGTTTGCACCCAGGAGAGGTGACCCATGTCCTGCCTGGACGAGTCCGGCCCCCAACCCACCCTCCCCGCGGCTGCTCTCCCTGTCAGAACTGAGTGAGAGGGTGGGTGAGGCCCGGGCGTCCACTTCGCTAGCCTGACCGCCGAGTCCGCGCAGCCATAATGGTCCGCTTCCACGACTTGACAGCCGACTCGCACGGGCGGGTTGCTAGCTCACCGGCGGTGAAAGCGTGTTACTTAAACAGACACGCCGCCCTGCTGACATCTTTCGCCGAGCAGTCACAGCGCAGCTAGGCTAGTTCGCTATAGCCGGAGAGAGACAGCCAAAGTCCGGTCTCTCTCTATAGCGGGACGAAAGAGATCACTCGCTGCTTCATTTGGTTTCGTTTGCTTCACGAGCAGCTCGTAGACCCTGTTGCAGCAGGCGAGGCTGTCTACCCTGCCGCTGCTTCACATGGAAGCTGTGACCTTGAGGCTGACGTCAACACCGTTTGACGTGTCAACCACAGTCACAGCGGTTGTGGTGCATTCATGGCCCGGTTGGCCTTTTCCAACTCCAGCCGTGGTGTCTTTGAACGCACCACGGCCGAGTTGGCCCATGTTGCGTTCAAGGACACCACAGCCTTTTCAATTGCAGCCCTTGGAAAAAGTCTAAGCCTTATTAATTATTTAAAAAAAAAAATATATATATATATATATATAGGTGACAGAGGGACAGAGGCTGATGCACACCACCAGACCTCCTCCCTCCGTCGCCTGGCAGCCGAATGAAGGGCTGCTGCCATGACGATGACACAATGCAGCAATGTGTGTCCCCAGTGTCCACGGGTTCCTAAAACACACAACCACATTGTCAACATATGCTCAACTGAACCAGCGCAGCGTTCAGCTGACTAGCTGCGACGGCACGAGCCGAGCTAACGCCAATATAGGTCAGATATAGCCGGAGAGAGACAACCAGACAACACGTCTCTTCTGCTCGCTGCAGTGGAGAGGAGGATGCCCTGTCCTGACTCGGCTTCACTCGGCAGCTGTGTTGATATTGACAGCTCCACTGACGACACGCTCACGGTGACACTGTTGCACGGTGAGCCGTCATTGGAGCAGCGAGCTGTGGTGCGTTCAAAGACACCAAGGAGCAACAGGCCCTGGTGAGTTCAAGGACACTATAGCCCGTTCGATGTCGCCGCCCCTTGGGCTAAACTTCCATTTATGGAAAGTTTGGCGGTGGAGAGTGCCGAAGATATGGCAAGCCATTAGTGCCAAAAAACGTCACTCTTGTAGCACGTTTTGCTAACAAAACGGCGTTTAAAACGGCGTTTTGTGTATAAAAACGCCGCGAAAAACGCCGTTTTCTTTTGGCACGCCGTAAAAAGCGGCGTTTAGTTAACAAAACGCCGTTTTGTTAACTAAACAAACGGTGTAAAAAACGGCGTTTTGTAAAATGATAATGAGCTCCGCCCTGTGGATTTTACAGCCACTAAATTTGAACTGTTGTCACCCAATCAGTACAGAAGAAGAACAGACCACACTAATTCAGCACTGATCTACTTTACTGTGATCGTAGCCAATCAAAGGCAGAAAGTAACCACAGACAAGCATGAAAAACTCAACACAAAAGTCCCAGACTGATCAAGTAAATTGACTACATTTACTAAAAATATTTAGCTACTCTAGGTTATAGCTTGTAACATCTATTGATTGATGATTTTAGATCAAATTTGACATAAATAATTAATTTGCATTTTATTTATCATCACTGTCAGATTAAAGTATCTCCTAAAATAGAACATACAAACACAATGAAAGTAAGAAATCACCATAAGTGGAACAACTATCTTTACATGGTCATCAGTGAACAGTTTAAGCCTCATTTGTCTTTTTATGAGCCCTTCAGTCGGTGTAGTATTGATAGCGAGCCTACCCTTGTTTCTACAAAGCTGTGTTTTACCATGTCATCCTAAATCCAGGCCAAAGGCAACCTGACACAAACGTGTGTTTCAGTCGGTTCAGGGAAAACACAGCTTGTCATTTATTCCCTGGCTTTTATTTATTTATCCAAAGCTATCCTTCCGGACTCCTGCGATAATATTTATGTTACCCCAAAACACTACACTATACAAGTTGCTACAAAAACATATCTTATTCCATATTTATATATTTCCACATTTATTTATGTTGACTGTATGTTTGTCTACATGTAGCACCTTATCACCACAGCAAATTCCTCGTATGTGTAAAACACTACTTGACAATAAAGCTCCTTCTGATCCTGAAAAGGCATCTGCAGGCTATTAAGATACTTGGTTTT
>NC_060158.1:20473219-20534946 GCF_021292245.1 Micropterus dolomieu | reverse complement strand
AAAACCAAGTATCTTAATAGCCTGCAGATGCCTTTTCAGGATCAGAAGGAGCTTTATTGTCAAGTAGTGTTTTACACATACGAGGAATTTGCTGTGGTGATAAGGTGCTACATGTAGACAAACATACAGTCAACATAAATAAATGTGGAAATATATAAATATGGAATAAGATATGTTTTTGTAGCAACTTGTATAGTGTAGTGTTTTGGGGTAACATAAATATTATCGCAGGAGTCCGGAAGGATAGCTTTGGATAAATAAATAAAAGCCAGGGAATAAATGACAAGCTGTGTTTTCCCTGAACCGACTGAAACACACGTTTGTGTCAGGTTGCCTTTGGCCTGGATTTAGGATGACATGGTAAAACACAGCTTTGTAGAAACAAGGGTAGGCTCGCTATCAATACTACACCGACTGAAGGGCTCATAAAAAGACAAATGAGGCTTAAACTGTTCACTGATGACCATGTAAAGATAGTTGTTCCACTTATGGTGATTTCTTACTTTCATTGTGTTTGTATGTTCTATTTTAGGAGATACTTTAATCTGACAGTGATGATAAATAAAATGCAAATTAATTATTTATGTCAAATTTGATCTAAAATCATCAATCAATAGATGTTACAAGCTATAACCTAGAGTAGCTAAATATTTTTAGTAAATGTAGTCAATTTACTTGATCAGTCTGGGACTTTTGTGTTGAGTTTTTCATGCTTGTCTGTGGTTACTTTCTGCCTTTGAGTGGCTACGATCACAGTAAAGTAGATCAGTGCTGAATTAGTGTGGTCTGTTCTTCTTCTGTACTGATTGGGTGACAACAGTTCAAATTTAGTGGCTGTAAAATCCACAGGGCGGAGCTCATTATCATTTTACAAAACGCCGTTTTTTACACCGTTTGTTTAGTTAACAAAACGGCGTTTAAAACGGCGTTTTGTTAACTAAACACCGCTTTTTACGGCGTGCCAAAAGAAAACGGCGTTTTTCGCGGCGTTTTTATACACAAAACGCCGTTTTAAACGCCGTTTTGTTAGCAAAACGTGCTACAAGAGTGACGTTTTTTGGCACTAATGGCTTGCCATACGAAGATGCATTGTTCACGTGTACACATTTTCATGCAGAATGGTGATGCCGCTGCATGCTGACAAGCTGGGTGGAAAGCATTCTGAGACGAGGCTACTCTCTTCAGTTCTGCTGCATACCACCAGTTTTCCTGGACATGATGGAAGCCAGTCGATCTTCTCAAGAAGAAATGGACTTCCTGGCTGCCGAGATCCAGCTACTTCTGCTGAAGCAGGCTGTCTTAGGGCATCTCTGTGCATGACATGCACAGAGGTCTTGCTCCATGTACTTTTTGGTCCCCAAAAAGACGAGAGGCTTCTGAGCCATTCTGGATCTCTGGCACCTGAACCAGCATAATGGACAAGAGGGTGTTTCCACATGCTGATCAAGAAACTGCTGGAGCCAGTGCAGCCCGGCAACTGGTTCACTGCCATCGACCTGAAAGACGCCTATTTCATGTCGAGGTGACACAGTAACAGGGAATTTCTACGCTTCTCCTTTCAGGGGGTAGCTTACAAATACAATAGGCTCCCCGTCAACTACTCACTAACCCCCCTACACACTCAGCAGATGCATCGCACTGCAATCGTTGCGCGAGAAGGGTATGAGGGTTCCTTTCTACTCATGATCCCATGGTCACAGAGAGATTGAAGCCTTGAGTGATCTCCACACAGCGCAGTTGATTTTTCACCTCAACAGCCTTGGGTTGCAATCAATTGGGAAGAGAGCTCCCTCCAGCCGCTGCAGCGAGCGGAGTATCTGGGGATTGTGCTCAACGGCAACACTCCAAGAGCGTATCTCTTGAGACAGGCACGTCGCTTGGTGGTCCACAGGCTGCAGCAGGGGACAGCCTGCATCTTAAACTCATGAGGCAAAGGTGATGCATGGTGACCCCCCCCCTCTTTCAACTCTAGTGCGGGAGGACCTGCAGTTCTGGGGGTCTCTCACTGTCTGGCAGTGCGGGTGCTGCTCGGCAGGGTGTCTTCATGTGTGTCAGTCTTCATAGATGAGTCTCTCAATGGACGGGGAGGGATCTGCCCTGACGAGGGCATGTGGTGGTCGGGGCTTTGGCCGGCCTGTGGCCGACCGGGTTGGTGTGGCGGACAGTCATCGGGCCTGTGTGAGATAGAATGAAGGTTACGATATGGTAACCCTAGTTCTATAAGCAAAGGCGGAGCGCTCTACTGATGAGCCCTGCCACTCTGACACCGTCTGCTGAAGAGGCAGTCGGATGCTGAGGCAGTAGGGACACTATTTATATGTCACGCACAGCGTAGCGACGTCCTGTTGGTCGGCTACGTGCACAATAAAATTTCAGTGGGCAAGTGCGTGCGTGTGATTGGAGGAGGTAGTACCCATAGAGTCCAGTAGAGGGCTACACCTGTGCTTAAAGAACTAGGGTTACCATATCGTATCCTTAGTTATTGCAAGCAAGGGTTATGCCACCAAATATTAAATGTTATTTACTTTAAGATTATTTGTTCCATTACTTTTGCTCACCTAAGATTGCTGTGGTCTAATACAAAGGGTGATATGTCCTAAGTTGTTTAACACATCTAGATGTGAATACCAGGAAATAAAATGTGAAATTATGAACTCTTGTCTCATACTCATCTTTTGATCTTAAACCCAAATATCTTAAATGAACAAAAACAAAGGAATTTGCCTTACTGTTCCAATACTTTTGGAGGGGACTGTACGTCAGAGGTGGATGTGATATGCAGGTAAACATACACATGAATGCATGCATGTACACAGTGCGATGGAGCACAGTGCATAGGATGCTGGAATACATAAGTATTTTGTGTTATGAACTTGAGGTAGGTAGTCTTGAGGTAGACACTGTGAATCAGAGATCAGCTGTTTATCAGAGTGATGGCTTGTGGGAAGAAACTGTTCTTGAGTCTGTTGGTTTTGCCATACAGTGCTCTGTAGCGGCAACAGAGGGGAGAAGTTGGAACAGGTTTTGTCTGGGGTTCGATGGATCTGCTGTGATTTTTCCTGCCCTTTTCCCTACTCTGGAAATGTATAAGTCCTGAA
Source organism: Micropterus dolomieu (assembly GCF_021292245.1). Taxonomy (NCBI): domain Eukaryota; kingdom Metazoa; phylum Chordata; class Actinopteri; order Centrarchiformes; family Centrarchidae; genus Micropterus; species Micropterus dolomieu. The sequence continues at coordinate 20,531,848 of NC_060158.1, read as the reverse complement.
TGGAGGGCAGGTTGGCACCGATGATCTTTTCTGCAGTCCTGACAGTCCGTTGTAGCCTGCTCCTGTCCTTTTTGGTGGTAGGATGATGGTGTTGAACAGCGAGCTGAAGTCCACAAACAGGATCCTTGCATATGTCCCTGGAGAGTCGAGGTGTTGCAGGATGTAATGCAGTCCCAAGTTGACTGCATCATCCACTGACTTGTTAGCCCTGTAGGCAAACTGCAGGTGTCCAACAAGGGGCCTGTAATGTCATTAAGGTGGGCCAACAACAGTCTTTCAAAGGACTTCATGACTACAGATGTCAGGGCGACAGGCCTGTAGTCGTTTAATCCAGGTACGGAGGTTATTTTGGGGACCGATGATGATTGTGGAGCGTCTGTGGATTCCGAGTTAGTTCTGTTGAGGAGCAGCAGATCATCCATTTTATTGGCCAAAGAGCAGACCGTTGCCAGGTGAATAGAAGGGAGCGCAGTGCAAAAACCTTGCTGTCTCAGTTTAACCGGTGTGCCAGCACGTTTTCCCCTTCAGCGTCTCCTGAGGATCCCATACAGAGTAGCTGCTTCTCCAACTAATAACTCCAAGAAAGTTTTTATTTAAGGGCTCTTCTCTGGTAAATGTTACCACAGAGGGACGGCAGAAAACAGAAAAATCACTACGGAGCATAATCCAGAGGCTGCCATCATCCGCGGCGCCATGGGCTCCCATTTTTCTTCAGCACAGAGCTGTCTAAAGAGCAGAAGACTTGTCTAAAGAGCAGAAGATTTTCAGCCGGGAAACAAGAAGAACAATGTCTTCCAGCAAGCTGGCCGGAACAGAGCGGGACGCCGCTACAGTCGGACGTGTGTGCGGTGTATGCCACACGTGCTTCATCATGTTGGGTGATCTCCGTCCCCGCTGCGAGGCATGCCTCGGACCTAAGCACGCCGGCCGCTCGCTCACTCTCGGTTTGCACTGCTGGTTCTGCGCCCTTCTCTCCCCAAAGAGCGGTAGCGCCGGGCAGATAGCTTTGTCGTTCAGGATGAGGCGGTGTGGCAGTCCACACACTCTCTGGACGAAGCTCTCGATCTGCTGTTGCCAGAAGAGCGGGAGTTGGATGGCGCTACTCTTCCCATTCACGGGTCTACCAGCGGCTCCTCTCTTTCCCTGTTCCGACCTCCGATGACGCCGGCCTCAACGTTGGCTACGTTGCAGTGGCGACCTGAAGGATGTGTATTTTCACTTTCCCGTCATCCCAGCACACAGGAAGTTCCTGTGCTTCTCTTTCTGGGGCGTCCAGTATCAGTACAACCACCTGCCGTTCGGTTACTCTCTGGCCCCATGCACCTTCTTCAAGTGCATCGAGACAGCCTTGGAGCCGCTGCAGCAGTTGGCGTAAGAGTCCTGTTTTTCCTGGATGGCCTGCTGCTGCTGGCACGGTCCCGGAACGAGGCGTTGGTGCAGAAGGCCAAGCTTGTTGCACACCTGTCTCGCCTGGGTTTTCACGGTGAACTGGGAAAAAAGCGCTCCCTTTTTCCTCCCACACACTCACCTACCTGGGTGTGGTGATGAATTCCTCCCTCCTGAGAAAGTGGCTCTCCCAGGAGCTTTGGACACTCTGACAGAGCTGCTCCACCATGTGGCTCCGGCAAGGGTGGTGAGGGCGCTTTCGGTCATGAGGCTCGTGGGCCTCATGTCAGTGGCTCACGTGGTGGTCCCCCTGGGCCTCCTGCACATGAGAAGGCTACAGCAGTGGTTCATCCGCCTGCATGTGATCCAGTGAGACAGAACCTGGATGCTGTTCCTCTGTCTGTGGATTTGGATCTAGCCTACTGATCTAGCCAGATGAGTTGCCACTTCACCCTAATCGGATAGCCCAGATCTGGCTCAGGTTAGGCGTGGCACAGGTGGATCTGTTTGCTAACCGAGAGAAGAGCTCAGTGTGCCCTGTGGTTTTCACTGAGCTTGCGGGACGACCCCCCCACTTGGGGTGGATGCCTGTGGCCTCCTCCTGTGGCCTCCTCAGCTGTTTATATGCTTTTCCGCTGGTTCGGCTGAGCTCTTGGATCACCTGCCATTTTCAACCTTGGCGGTCATCCTGGTGGCTCAGGGGCGCGTCCTGGTTTTCCTGCCTCCAGCGGTTGCTGTCTGGTCAGCCGTGGAAACTTCCCTGGAGGAGGGATGCCCTCTCTCAGGCGGGCGACGCAATCAGGAGTTATCCGCTGAGCGACGCCACCTAGAGGGTCTAAGTCTCTCCCCGGCTGTGGTGTGCACCATCCAGGGGCCGAAAGCTGCTTCTACTCAGTCCTCTTACTCCTCCAAATGGTCGGCATTCCAACGCTGATGTTTGGACCAGAGGCTGGACCCTGTAGCTTGTCCGCTGCCAGGGGTGCTTTCGTCCCTCCAGCTGCTCACGGACAGAGGTCTGGTACACTGGCTGTGCGAGGCTATCTCACAGGCCTATGTGTCAGCCAGTGTATCTCCCCCGGACGGCATCAAGGCGCACTCCACGAGAGGCGTCTCCTCCGCTGTGGCATTGCACAGTGGAATGTCGGTGGAAGACATCTGCAAGGCGGCCTCCTGGTTTTCCCTGTGCTCTTTCGTCTTTTTCTTCCTGTGGGATGTCTCCCGATTCTCGCTGACTCACTTAGTACTGAGCGTTCTGTGAGTTCTCTGAGTGATTGTCCTCTACAAGTGCGTGGTGCACTTCTCCCATCCGGACATTGGCAGCAACCTGTAGCAACACCCGTTTCTAAACAGTGTTTCCTCTGGGTCTTTCAAGGGAGCTGCTTGCAAATCTTCTCTGACCTTCACATCTTTCTGCACTCTTTCCTCACATCTGTGTGGTTCTGCCACGCCATGGTGATGCCTTCATGTGTAAATGTTATGTTGGGTGCTGTTAAAATCTTCTCTAGCCTAATTTACCTGAGTGACGTCATGGTGAATGCTGTTGAACTAACAAATGCAACAATGCTGTGTGTTGTGAGTACTGTCACTGGATGACCCATCACTATGTGTGCTGTTTTCTGCAAAATTTTTGCCACTCCTGCTGCATGTCTTGTGCACGGAGGATGTCTGTCTTCAGTTGGATCTAGAGTTATGCTGGCATACATCAGCACCTGTCTACTTGATTTTTCAGAAACATCCAAAAAAAATGCTAACTGGTAGTCCGGTATTGCCTGTGCAGCAGTACTGGTTAGGGCCTGTTTCAAAGCAATAAAATTGGCTTCGGCTTCAGTGGTCCAATTCAATCGGGCAGAGATTTCTCATGCCTTGCTCATTAACCAGGGCCCTAAGTTAATTCGCCATATGATGCCACAAACTGCCTGCTGTACCCTGTCAAGCCTAGGAAAGACAACATGTCTTTCACAATGAGGGGTTTGGGATGGTGCAAAATGGATGACAGGTGTGAGGGTGACATCCCTGTACCTTGTCTGGAAATAATTCTTCCCAGAAATGAAACTTGTTGTCTACAACACTGCAGCTTGGATCTGGAGAATTTAAAAACACAAGCGAAGAGCCTAGAGAGCACGTAATGAGTCGCAGTCAGGCAGGAATCTGTCTGGAGCAGCCAATAATGTCATCTACATACTGTATCAAAATTACTCTGCCAGGGAGCTCAAGATCTGATAGCTGCTGTTTCAAAATCTGGTTAAATAGACCAGGAGAAAGTATAAAACCCTGTGGCACTTGAGTGTAACGAAACTGAGTACCCTGGAAGGTAAAAGAGAAAATATCTCTAAGATGGTCAACCAGTGGCAGACAGAAGAATGCATTGGCCAAGTCCATACATGTAAACCACTGGTGTTGTGGTGACAGAACAGACATTGCAGTATATGGATTAGGCACAGGTACTATTGGAGTGGAAACAATTGCATTAATCCTACATAAATCATGAGCCATGCGATATTTGCCAGTGTTCTGCTTCTCTACTGGAACGATAGGTGTGTTCCACTGTGACTGAGATTCCTCCAACACCCCTGCTGCTAACAGTCCCTCAATAGTGTCTGCTATTCCCTCCTCAGCTTGTTGCTTATATGGATACTGCTTCTGCCTGGCTTCTTTTACCTGCTGTGGGATCCCTGTCATTACTGCTTTTCTAAACAGCGTAGTCTGCAATTCACTGGAGTCTTGATGTGCTCCTGCAGTATCTCGCCACTCCTCCTTACATCTGCTCAGAAAGGTTGACACTGGTTCTTCTGGTTTTATGGAAAGCGTTAGAGTATGCATTGCTCCCACTCGAGCAGGAAATTTCCCTCGCATAGCTCGGCCGTCAGTGGCACAATGGCCAAATGATTCAGAGTCTGGTAACCTGCCTGAATGCGACATTCTCAATTTGATCCACTTCCCACATCGTCGCCTGTCTTCCCATTATTTCGACTCCAACAAGTGGTGGTCCGTGGCTGCAAGAGAGGCTCGGACGGGGCTGCCTCTCCTCCGCACATCGGCCTCTCCAACCGCTATGCAGCCCTGTCTGACGACACTCCGGTCCATCCAGCGGATGCACCTGCGGCTTCGAGTCTCCCTGATACGGATCCCTTTCGGCAGATAGTGCCTACCGACACTGTTGCATCTCCTCCACCGGCTACATCTCCCGCACTGGCAGCAAACGGTGATCAGCTGGGCCGCCGGCCTGCCGCTAGGCCTGATCGGCGGCCGTCATCCCGGTCAAAAACCTCCACTTCCCGATGTAGGATCCTGAAGGAGGCTGTGCTCAGACGCTCCGGAGGCCGTCTCTACCCTGCACCGTTGGGTAGCCCTTCTATCAGGTCTGTTACTGCTACTCCAACACAACACTCGGCAGCTCACACACTCCATCCTCAGTCCGCACGCAGTGTTGAAGCAGATTCTGCTCAGTCCTGCTCTGGAACCCCATAACCGGCATCTCCTCGTCCCCTTTTCTCCCCAACCACACTAATAATTGGTGACTCCATAACCAGAAACATCCGTTTCTTTAACGCTACCACTCACTGCTTCCCCGGTGCCACCACGGGTGACATTTTAAAAAAACTCCAGGACCTAATGCCATTCCTCCCATCCTCCATCACAAGGGTGATAGTCCATGTGGGAACAAATGACACAGCTCTTCAGCAGTCTGAGCTGACAAAATCAGATTTTAACCATCTTTTTAACTTTTTAAAGCAGTGTGGAAAGTCCGTTTTTATCTTTTTATCATTTTTATGGTCCCATTCCCACAGTTGGTCGTGGTGCTGGCCGCTTCAGTAGAGTCCTTGGCCTCCACGACTGGCTCCATTCCGCCTGAAGGGCTCACGGTGTGTTTTATGTGGATAATTTTAATATTTTCTGGCAAAGAATGTCTCTTTTTAAGACAGACTGACTTCACCCAAACAAACGGGGCTCAGAAATGTTAGCTGCTCACATACAGCATGTGGTGCGGTCCACACATGACTTACGTGAATGACTAATCATTCATGCAGCACACCTGGACACACCACTGGTCACTGAACAGATCTCTGCCTCACTGCCACTAAGAACTGTCTCCACCTGCTGGCATGTAAAGCCATCTGCTCCCAGCGCTGTTCCAAAGACTTCTTTTCCTGTCATCATCACGCATAGACCAGTAAACCAAAATGTGCACATCCCACACAGAAATATTAGTAATCTCTTAAAGATTAGGACAACTGCACCAACTCAAGCAACCAAAACAAACTAATTTAAAATGGCTCTCTTCAATGTGAGATCACTGTCAAGTAAGACTTTTATCTAAAATGATTTTATCTTGTCTGCAAATCTAGATTTTATGTTTTTAACTGAATCCTGGTTGCAAATGAATGACTATAGCCAGCTAGCTGAACTGTGTCCGCCTCAATATGATTGTTTTAGTCAACAGAGGGTCAGTGGTCGTGGTGTTGGGCTAGTGATCGTGTATAGGAAAAATTTAAAATGTCATCAAGTACACTGTGATGAAGTTAACTCCTTTGAAGTTCTCACTCTTAAAGTTGTTATCATATTTGTTATAATTTATCACCCTCCAAAACCGCCTGGAGGATTTTTATCAGAACTTCCTGACTTTTTATCTACTCTGGTTTTAAATTACGACAAAGTTGTTCTTTGTGGCGATTTTAATATTCATGTTGATGACCCCACCAATGTTAATGCAACTGACTTCTTTTAACTTCAAACAACATGTGAAAGGGCAAACACATAACCGTGGTCATACACTGGACTTGGTTTTTACCCTGGGTGTCAGAGTTACCTCTGTGGAATTAGTGGACATGACCATATCTGACCACAAATGTATTGTTTTTAGCTAAGATTCGCCTGTTACTCATGCCGCCTCACCAAGCTCCGTGTGTTCTCGCATCTTTAATGAACAAAGTGTTTCAAAGTTTTGCACATTCTTTCAGAGCCAAAGCCAACACCTGTCTGATTCCAACACCAACAATCTGGTTGATCACTTCAATCATATCTGCTTGTCGTCACTAAATATTACTGCTCCTCTAAAGGTTAGGCCTACGTCTAAAGCTAGACAGCATTCACAGCTTAAAAAGGGAATGCAGGAAAGCAGACCGCAGATGGAAAAAATCCAGTCTCCAAGTCCATTACCTCAGTCTGAAGGATTTATTAATTAACTACAATAACATGGTTAAGGATGCGGGAACACACTATTTTTCTGAACTCATTACTACACATAAACACAATCCCAGGTTTCTGTTTAAGACTGTGGATCAGCTGGTAAACCCAACCCCTCCTTGTGCCTCAGCTGGAAGTAATGATGATTGTTTTTATATTATTTTACCAATAAAGTGGTGTCAGTCAGAGCCTCTATTACCCCCACGGCCTCTTACTCAGAGGTCCCTCACCAGACAGTTTTAACCAGTTTTATCCCATCGACTTGTCTGAGCTTTTAAAAACAGTATCACAAATGAGAGTGTCCTCCAGCCCACTTGATGTAATACCTACAAAGTTTTTACTGAAAGTAAAGTAAAGTCTGTTGGGCCCCATTTGATCTCTGTTTTTAACAGCTCCCTATCTACTGGTTGTGTCCCTGATTATTTTAAAACGGCTTGCGTGAACCCACTTTTAAAGAAACCTGGTTTAGATCCCTCCCTCCATCAAAATTTTAGACCAATTTCAAAACTGCCTTTTATTCCAAAGATTCTAGAAAGAATTGTGTCCAAACAGCTGCTCAATATACTGGAAAATAACAAATTATTTGAAAAGTTTCAGTCTGGTTTCAGGAAGTACCACAGCACTGAGACTGCCCTGCTTAAAGTCACCAATGACCTTTTAATGTCTGTTGATGAAGGTATGTGCTCAGTCCTGGTATTCCTGGACCTTAGCGCTGCTTTGACCATTGATCACAACATCATGTTAGACAGACTGAGGCACTGGGTGGGGATCTCTGGTACTGCCCTAGAATGGTTTTCATCCTACCTGTCAAATAGGAAGTTTTGCGTGTCTGTAAACAACTATGTCTCATCGTTCTGTGCAGTTAAATATGGTGTGCCTCAGAGGTCGGTCTTAGGACCAATTTTGTTTTCCTTGTATCTGCTTCCCCTTGGACATATTATCCATAAACATGGTATTTCTTTTCATATTTATGCTGATGACACACAAATGTACTTGCCCGTCAGATCCACAGACCCTGAAATACTGAGTTCACTTACCAACTGCCTTTGTGAAGTTAAAAAATGGATGTCAAATAATTTCCTCCAGCTGAACTCAGACAAAACAGAAATCCTGGTCATCGGGTCCCAGCCAGTATTGCCATCTGCTGGTTCCCTAGTAAATCACATTAAGCCTGTTGCAAAGAACCTTGGTGTCTGGTTTGATAGTAATTTAAATTTCGAGCAGCACACCACAAAGCTTGTTCAATCATGTTTTATCAACTTAGAAATAAAGCAAAAATTCGATCTATGTTAACTTTTAAGGACACCGAGACCATTTTACACGCCTTCATCTCATCACGCCTGGATTATTGCAACAGCCTTATCACTTGTTTATCCCAAAAATCTACTGATCGACTCCAGACTGTCCAGAACTCAGCTTCCAGGCTTTTAACCTGAACAAAGAAATATGACCACATTACCCCTATTTTAGCTTCACTACACTGGCTCCCAACATGTTTTAGAATTCACTTTAAAATTTTATTGATCACTTTTAAAGCTCTTCATGGCCTCTCGCCTTGTTATATTTCTGACCTTTTAGTCCCATACACACCATACCTACCTTGAGATCCACGGGCAGAGGTCTGCTATCTGTTCCAGAGTCTCAACTGAAAAATAAAGGGGACAGAGCGTTTGCTGTCAGGCCCCGAGGCTCTGGAACAGCCTACCCGAGGAAATCAGGTCGGCTGAGTCAGTGAACTCTTTTAAGTCCCTTCTTAAAACATACTTTTACAGGAGAGCCTTTCCAGATTTTATTTGACTTTATTTTATCCCTTTTATTTTATTCTATTTTACTTATTTTATATCTATCTTAAATGTGTATTTTAGTCTTTTCAATGTTTTCTTGCTTTTATCTTGTATTGTTTTTGTATTATTGTTATTGGGTTATTATTTACACTTGTTAAAGCACTTTGTAACTTGTTTTTGAAAAGTGCTCTACAAATAAAGATTATTATTATTATTATTAAGGCTCTCCAGTCTCCCAAACCCAGCTTGTGACCCAAAGTAAATTTACAAAATTTATTCATCCACTGAGCTCCTCCTTCAATCGGAGGCAGCATCTTTTCTAAAATGCTATTCATGTCAGTGAAAGAGAATGGTGTGTACACCTCTCCGGTACCTGGTCCTTTATAAATTAGTGGCATTTGTTTACTATATTTGGATGTGATCTGAGGAAAACTGTTGTGTAGTTGTGTTCCTCCTCACCGGTGTGTACTCCTGTTCTGCTAGAAAATCCCTCATTCTAGCTTCTTCCTCGTCTATCATCTCTTCCAGTTTCTTTCTACTACACAGATTATATGCTGCCTTACTCAATCTATCCCCACCTGTATTCTTCCTCCTCCTTTGTAATGTCCCTTTTATTTTAACTTCCTCTTCTACTATGTCTGATCCTTCTCCTCACTCATCATCTGCTGCTAACTCTTCCTCATCTCCTCTCTCACTCTCTGTTTCTGGGGGTGTCTTTCTCACCCTTCTAAATGTCTCCTCCTCCTCTCTTCGCCTTCTCCGTTCAAACCCTGTACCTTCCCCCGATAGGGCTCTAAGGTCACTATACTCTACATCTGCTCCTGCGTTTCCCTGAGAAGTGGAATGTGAGTGGTGGTTTACTGGTGTCTGGGCTTCCTGTTCTAAGGGTCCCTGTCCTCCTATCGCACTACTCCTAATCACCAGACTGGCTTCTCACGCCTCCTGAATAAGACCCCTAGCTTCCTCTATTTGTTCCTCAATTCCTCTCAATCCATCCTTCACTTCCTGCTTCAGCTGTGCCCTCAACTGTGCGTATTCCCTCTTTCCAAGATCCTCTACCTTCAAGAGTCCATCTTGTACCTTTAGCATTGGCAACTGATTAGATGGATACGGTGCTGGTGAAACTATAGTTTGTGTTAAATCAGGATAAAGAGGCGCTATGGGAGGTTGAGTTATGGGGGTACATGTGTGTGGGCCTGACTGTCTCCCCTCTGGCTGCTTCTCTATTGCCTGCCTGCCTTTGTTCACTTCCCCCGCCAATGCAGCTATAGCCATGTTATGCAAATCTATTCTGCGAGCTTCCAACTCCTCCTGTCTCTTCCATTTCCTCCTTACTAACAATGTTGTCTCAGTTTTGGTATGTGTGTCTGAATCCTCCTTGGCCTTCACCTCGGCTTTTCCTTAATACTGAGACAATAATTTTCTCTGATCTCCCCCTGGCAACTCCCCTGCCTTTTGTAAATTTTCCCATAATTTATTATTTCTCCATCACCTTCTCTCTCTTATCTTTCCTCACTCCTGATGCCTGTTACCACTGTTGCTGTATCGTCTGCCTCAGCGGGCCACAACCTCCTATTTTTTTCACATTCTTTATCAATTTCACCCTCCATGTTTACTACGTCGATCTCTCCGCTGTCGACTACCCAAAACTATCACACCGAAACTGCTCTCAATATCTCTGAAACTCAGCGAACCTCCTATTACTCCTTTATACACAGTGTACATTCACTTTCACACCAACAATTATTTAAACCACACTACACATTAAACATTCAACAATCATACACAGCAATATCATAAACACAAAAGTAGGCCTACATTCACTTCACACAACACATTTATGTCACAAACACTTTATCACAATCATCAATGTAAACAAATAATTTTTCTCTAATTGGCCACACTAATTTTATTTATGGAGACTCGTCTCCAAGGGCCTCTCACCCCGACTTATTTATGGGAACTAGTTAATCCAATGGCCTTTCACCTATTTATTTATGAGGATTATTTGATACCCCCAAAGGCCTCTCACCTAATTATTTAGGAGAAGTTATTAATTTTTTAAATAATCTCCAGGGCCTTGCACCCTCCTTTGTGTTTCGGGGGCCTGTCACCCCCCGGGAGTTTCAACCCCTTTATTTATTTAAGCTTTATTCAATCACTTAATGACTAGGACGCTTCATACAGAATGACAACAGACAAATTTAGAATCTCCAATGACAGACTTTGGTGAAACAGGTGTCTGCTTACCTTTTTTTTTAATTGACTGGCCAGTCGTTTGTTGTCACCCCAGCAAAAGCTGTCCATTGAAGATTTTCTTTATTGGACCATCATCCTTACGTCTTCATCACGTCGGGGTCACCAAATTGTTGAACCGTGACTTTAAATTACCCTTTTTAAACTATGTGTAGTCCTTGGTCCTGCGTGTTCTTTAATGAAGCAATAGGAGAAGATGTTTTTGGTCCAAGTTAATCAGTTTTATTACAAGTAAATGAATAAAGCTTACAGAGCTCTGGGTCGATCTTCCTTTCTCTGACAATCAACAAGCTGTATCAGTTCATGAAGTCTGACTGGCTATCTCTCCCTGACCCAGTGTTTTAGTATACATCGTCACGTCATAAAACAATAAAACAAAAGTGTAGGTCAGTCCATGATTGGCCCACGTCCTCTGACCCCAATGTTTGTCATCTGACTCCACGAATCACCATGCTGTTGCTGGGCAGATTACGAGCGTAGTTCCTAAAATGAGATATCTTGGAGAAGAGATGTTTTGTACCACATTTCAAACCACCCCTCACCCATTGTTCAAGTCTCCTTATCTGATCATGCAGAAACCCCCTGTTTCTGCACCTCTCCAAAAACACTCACATCAGGTCTAGTTTAATAAATGATAAACCAACATATAAACTTCTACCTATAAAATACATCAGAGATCAATATAAGAAAACAATAATTTTGGTTACCCTGAGTAATACACAAACCATACTATCATAATCTCTCACAACACATAGTTTTCTACTATATAGATATGAACTAAACCATAATAATGCATTTTGAGATTAACCAATTACATATAGCTTATTTAAAAGTAGATAGTGATCCACCAAATCAAAAGCTTTTTTGAGATCAGTAAAAATAGACCCTGTGAGATTCCCAGTATTGGATGCTGAAAACACATCACACAGTTTTAAAAGAGCAGTAGTTGTCGAATGATTAGGTCTAAAACCGGACTGAAATGGTGAAAGAATATTATTGGTCTTACGATACAATGATAACTGATTAAATATTAGTTCCTCAAATACTTTAGCAATAGAACATATAGGTCTGCAATTAATAGTATAGCTGGTAACTCAGAAGTAGACAAAGACATATTAAACAGTTCATCTAGTGGAAACATGAGAATATGAGAAGCCAATTTAATGTATCTGGATGCAATCGCATCAAGTCCTGCACCACTGCTTGAACTTCAGTAGGTGTTATTTTCGTAAAAGAAAAGGTACTGTGACAAGGTGAAATGTTCTTAAAACTTTCAGTATAAGAAAAAATCGGTATTGGGTCAAAGCAGACAGAGGAAGAAGAGGAAGTCTTGCTAGCAACTATAGTGACACTACTGACATTGATGATAATCTAATAATAGTACAAATATAAATATATTTTAAAACTTTGTATTCATAAGTATAACTATTCAATGAACATATTACACTCTTAGTCTTGGTCCAGATCTTGCTATTGAGGAAAACAAAGAGTTAGAGAACTGTATGAAATAACAATGTAGGTGTCACAGCCTGTTCTGTGGCTCTGGAGATACCTAGTTGCTTTCCCTGGTTTCTCCTTTCGCCTTGTCTGTCGGTGTGCGTGGGTTTTGTGGTGTGGTGGTGATCAGGACACCTGATGGAGCTACATACTGGTTTCCTATCTTCTCATCAACCCTAGGTGTGTATATATATACACACACACACACACACACACACACACACACACACACACACACACACAGTATATCTATATTCTGGTCTTTCTAGTTTTGTCATTTGGTCATCTTGCTAGTGACTTTGATTGTGTTTTTCTCTTGTTCAAGATTCTCATGTCAAGCCAGAGTTTTTAATTTGCCTGGATTGCCAGACATTACTTTTTGAAAACCGGATCTATTCAGCTCCAACCTGCTGGCCCCTTTCTCTAGCCAAGCCTCACCAGCTTTAATCATCTTTGCACCTTTCATTAAGTAATTAAGCCTGTAAATGTTCATCTCTCTTCTGTTCGTTGTGTCCACTCTTGGGTCACCCATACAAGTCCTAACACTAGGCCTTATTTAAAATTGAGCATTTCAATTTAAATATAATTTGTTATATTATCTAAGGAAAAGGCTATGTTGTTATCTTAATGTACGCCCTAAGAAGAATTAGTCAACTGTGGTAAATTAACTGATTAGATCGATATTCTTTTGTAACAAAGACCATCTACAAAATGAATGCAATAAGTTATATTTAAGGGTGTGAACCTAGGTCGTCTCTCATCCTAGGGACACAACAATCCTAGGACAAGTTGAAGAGCTATCCAATAGGGTGGGACTTGACACAAAATCGTTGGGGAAAAAATAACGCCAATGAGCGCAACAACAGACATATTTGAATCACTGAAAAAACTGACATGGGCTGAGATTCAGAGGTCTGGTACCAGGCTAAAACTATTTAGTGGTCATAGTTTTTTCCATGTGTGGTCATGTTACAGCAAATATAATAATACTGTCAGTCATCTTTTATAAACTTATATCTGTAGCACAGGTAAACAAAATTAACCACATGTTAATATTGCTGTTTTTCAATTCATGTTTTAATCTTAGTTTATGATATGCTGATTACTGTATTATGTGTGTATATGTGTACTTGTTACAGTTGTGCAATTGCCTGTGATTATCATGTAAATCCAATCAGGTGGCTTCTTTTAAAACCCATTGTAGGCATTCTGATTAGTCCACCGCCCACTCCAGTGTTGTACAACCACATATGCAGGCTACTTACAAATCAGCCGTGGAGCTTAGATAACTAAACCATCTTGCCGTCATACAGCACAGAGACACAGAAACTCTTTCTAGGCTCAGATTATGAACCATAATTGGATTGTATAATAATCCGCTCAAGTGATTTTCAGGATTATGCTGCACTAAAGGGGTGAGGGGCAGGAACGTAAAGCTTTGGTGCTATCGTGCCTGATAAATATATTTTGTGTGATGGTTTGTGATTATATGATTATAATAGCACAATGCTTCTCCTAAATTAACATGTCATTGCTTCATTACTCAGCCTGAAATTGTTTTCTTTGAGGCTTTATAAAAAAAAAACATCAAAGCAGAAAACAGTTTGCTGTAATAATGTCATTTTAGCAAGTTTGCAGAAGATTCTATTATCCCACGTGCATTGGTAGGACAGAGGAGACTGACATCCTCAGGTTGTTAGTGACATGGTATAGCATATGGTAAAAGAATAATTTTAAAAGAGTTAAATTTTCTCAAAACAGATTTCCTGCTCTAACTCCACTGAATCAAAAACACATTCTTACTCCCAAGTCATCACATATTGACACTTGATCAAGACCCCTAAAGCTTCGCATCGTAACTCACTGAGTACCCGTCTAGCATAATTTTTGTGTGTGTGTGTGTGTAGGGCTCCGTGGTCAACTTAGCAATCATAAATATGCAACATCAACTTTTAAATTTAAACACATTGTTAATGTTCTAAAATGGCACGTGGTTAACATTGTGAAATAGTAGGTTCAGGCAACAAACTGCTTGGTTAAGCTTAGGAAAAGATCATGTTTTGGATTAATATAAGTTAGATATGTAAGTTAAGTTATATTACTTGTATACTCTTCGGCTATTTATATTAGGCTAACTTGTAGCATTCAACAATGATACTAAAGGGGTACCCAGTGCAATAAGCCAAGGGGTCTTGATCAAGCATCCATATGTGATGACTTGGAAGTGAGGATGGGTTGGAATCATACAGGTATTTATATAAAGAAATTATAGTTAAAAGGAAATTCTGTTCTGAGATGAATATCATGCACTTTACGATTATTATAATTATAATATAACTTAGAATTATTCCCTTGTTTGGCAGCTTAAAGACAAACTTGTTGCCACAAGTGCTGTATATCTGCTACACATTAAAATGATTGTAGTGTGGAAAATTACAATCTATCCAACACTCCTGTGTCCCTGTGAAACAATTAAGCCTGCTCTGAACTGCAAAGATAATGTTACAAATATCACTTATGTACTCACAAGTGTATGACACCCAGTTGTCCAAAATAACTCCAGGCTGTCTCCATTTTTCATGGTCCATCTTCATGATATAAAATAGTTTTGGACAGACTAAAATAAAGGAGTGCTATAATCACATGCACAATACTATTTTCTACACACTACTTATTATATAGTTATTGCTTCTTCTATTTTAGCAGATATTGTTTTGATGAAAGTCAACAAAGAGTGAAATGACTGACTGTCTCTCACCCACTCTAGAAGGTGGAATTTTATTTTTCCCCAGAAAACAGTAGTTTTTTTATTTCATTTTAGGTTGATCTCTTCTTGATTGCTCAACCGGTTGTGTTACAGTTGCTTATGTTTGTGAGACAAAAAATGTATCACTTAATTATTTCCTACTTGTGAATGGGTTGTAACCTCACACAAAAATGAACCATTCACAGGCTATGATGTTCTTGCACGCTCCTGAGCTGTACACACAGCGACAACACCTCAACTAACAAAATGAAGTCCACAAACACCAAAAGCATAACACAGAACACAGAATCCAACACAAACTCCACGTAAGTGCTGATGCCCATCAGGCCAAACCAGAATCAGATTGACGTTGGGCAAAAACACTGTAAACATTGGAAAGGCGTTTGTGTCACGGAAAGACCTCTCCTTTGTTTTCATAACTGACCCAGTGTTAGCTTTTATCGTACTGAACAGGTTAGCTAACATTACTGCATATCATGTAAAATAAATATTGTGATTTCCTTTACTTCACCAGCTAATACAATCAATGTTACTATCCTGTGTATCACTGACATTATGTCAATATGTTGATTTTAGCCTGCAGGAAATTATGTAATAGTACAATACAAATGTGGAACAATTTCTTTCTACTAACCAATAGTGATTCAAGGCAGGGACAGCCAGCTAGATAAGCATGGCTTTTTTTGCTTCATAACATTCAATTTAGATTTATTGTCATTTTGCAGACTTACTACAGTCTAACTGTTATACTAATGTGCATTGATTAGTTCAACGTCAAGCTGCCAAAAATATTACTGTAACTTTGCAGTCGGTGTTTATCTGAGGTTCCAGCATTTTTTGTGATACTGTCTCCGGTGTGTCGGTCTCTGTTTTGACCGACGCCAAGTGCTTGCTCATTAGTTCGAGCATGCCGACAAGCACATGTTTGGAAAAGTAATCCCCACTGAAAACAACACATGGCTCCTTTAATGTTTTTGTTTAATCTTCTTGTATGTATGACCAGATTTAGCCAGATGCCTCTAACAGATGTGGGATGCATAGAACATTTGAACTGATCATATATATTCCAGGTCAATATAAAATTGAAGATAACTCACTTATATACATTATATCAGACTAAGCAGACCAATTGTTTTTGACAATGGATTGTGTAAATGATGCAGTTAACCTGAGACATGTTTGTTCCATGCAGAAATACACTGTTATTAACCATCAGCCTATATATTTCTTTTGGTTGGTTTTCAACCCCAAAATGATTCCAGAAAGTCCTGTATATTAGCACCATCCTGCACCATCCTTTCCACCTTCCATTTCCGGAGTGACGGACATGAATGGAGATGAATACATATGTGGACGTATAATACTAAAGCACAATGCACTAAATCATAGTATTGCACTGCACAGGGGATAATCATGTCTATGTGATGGTTGCTGTTGTGTTCATCATTTATATACAACCGCTACTTGATACCACTAGGCGGCACTGTCGTAGTATCATACAGTTTTTACTACTGAATGTCGATTCGATGAAGCTACTACGCTCCACGTTGTTGTACTAGAATATTTCACGCCTAAAGTTAATGTTGTCAAAATGCAGATTTGATGATAAAATGGATGAAATGATCTGTGACCAGCTGGTTGAACATGTGAACAACCCCAGCATTAGGGAAAGACTTCTGCTCGAACCAGATCTGACGCTGAGCAAAGCAGTTATAATTGCAACACAAATGGAAGCGGCTCTTCAACAAGCCAAAGCAATTGCAGCAGATGACAGTGTTCCAGTGCAAGCTGTACAGCCCCGTCCACAGGGCCCCAAAACGAAATACAAACAGTACACCTGCCCAAATCAGCCTTCCAGTGCTATTGCCACATCCTCTCGTACCTGTTTCAGGTGTGGTTCTGACAAGCATCTGGCAAATTTTCCTCAGTGCCCTGCAGCCAAGGCAGCTTGTAAGTCTTGCCATAAAGTTGAACATTTTGTGACCAGTGATGTAGGTGAGATACAGCTACCTAAACTGTGCTATATTTATGAGACTCTTGCCATGCACCTAAGACACTTCTGTGCAAAATTCTTATCAGTACACCTGCTTCTCTTGCTAACGAGCATGAACTAGTTGTGGATAGAGGCTCTGCAGTGTCCATTTTGCCACGCCATGTCTATGATCAGTACTTAAGTGACACACCACTGCTCCCACCTTCTCATCAGCTAGTGACCTACACAGGGAAGAGAATCCCAGTACTTGGCTGCCTACACGTCAAAGTGAGTAGAGGAGTTATAACTGCCTTAGCCATGTTCTTTGTGGAAAAGAAGGGCACCCCTCTCCTAGGAAGAGATCGGGAGTTACGAACTGTAACCCGAATTCTATGAGTATAGGTGCAGCCCTCCTGCACGGCACTGAGAAAAGTTGTCTACGACCACCCACAGCGCGGGCCTCTCCTATGTCCGCACCTTGTGTATATATATACACACACACAACAGTGAGACCTGGCCTTCGGCTCCCAAATGCCTTTTCTTCAGCACTGAGAACCAAGGTCCAATGAGGCCCCCAACTTAGAGGGCTGCACCTATACACATAGAATCCGGGTTACAGTACGTAACCCCCGTTCTATTTCGTATAGGCTTCGCCCTCTAAGGCTATTGCCATTGGGTTAGAGGCGAAGCAGGATGAGTCAAGGCCTCACTGGCCCATACGGTACCACCAAGCACAAACAGAGCCATAACGAGCCACCCAGTCGCTCGCTGCCCGCGGCATCGGTGACGGCGTGCACATGAGCACCGATGGTGCGACAAGGGAGGCCGAGGGCTGACCCATGCGGGTCGGGAAACTGGGTGGGGGGCCCCGCAGCTGTACAGACGCAGGCGGGGTCACGACAGCAACCGCATCAGCTGCGCACAAGGCAGGGCCAAGTAAGCAGCGGCCACCATCCCGTGGGAGAGGGCGCACCGCACACTCACAAGGAGAATCACTCAGCCAAAACACTCAGTATTGAGTGAGTCAGAGAGAGACGGGAGACATCCCACAGGTAGAAATGAACAAAAGAGCATGGGGACGACCAGGAGGCAACCGTGCAAATATCTCCCACTGTCATCCCACCGTGCAACGCCACTGAGGAGGATACGCCTCTGATGCCAACCGGGGGAGACTCACCAGCAGACACGTAAGCCTGGGAAATGGTATCGCACAGCCAGTGAGACAGGCACTGCGCTGACAGGGGAAGTCCCTTAGACCGCTCCCTGTAGTGCATAAACAGACACTGCGAACGGAGCCATGCATGCCACATAACAGGACAGCGCTCGCACTGGGCAGAGGAGGTGGGACGTGGCGTTCACCACCGACCCATGGGGGGGGAGGAAAGAAGCCCGAGAGGGTGATGAACCGCGACCGAAAGGAGCTCGTAATGCTTTTAGGCATGAACACCGGGTTAGGGCGAAGAACAGCCAAGCTGCCGTCGCCCTGAATCCTGAGACGCGACGGAGCCGCAGAGAGGGCAGCCAGATTGCTGACCCTCGGCCAATGTCAGAGCCAGGAGCAAAGCCACATTAGCCGAAAGGAACCTCAGATCTGCCGTCTGCAAAGGCTCAAACGGGGCTTGGGTCAACAGGCGTAAAACCAGCGGCAGATCCCACTGTGGGGCAACAGGCCGTATCACCGGCCTGCGCCTCCGCACCCCCCTAAGAAAACGCTTCACCAGGGGATGGGAGAACACAGTCCTATCCCCGAAGCCCTTGTGACACGACGAGATGACGGCAGCGTAGGTTTTAACCGTACTGAATGCTGTCGTGTAAAAATTCAAGACTTGGGCCAGATAAGAAAGCTTGAACTTTTACCAACATTTTTATTATCAACAAAAACAGATGTCAGAGATGTCAGAGATCGGTGCAAAATAGAGCCCCATTCTGTTACCAGAACAGAGATCCGAGTTGACATGAAAACCATGTAACAACTGACTTTTACCTCCTTTTGGACCTCCTTTTATAGCTCCGTGTCTTGGCTTCACATCATCTCTTGGCTCTCTTTCCTACTGCACCTGGATCTGGGGAAGTCCCTGACTACCTGCTCCTCTTTTCTGTGTCCTTTGCATGCCCTCCGCTTGATCATGCCATTTCATCCATAACCTGACTTTTGTGGAATAAACTGGTGTTGTTTGTGCTCTGTGCTAGAAACAGGACATTCTTACTGTGATGGACTATATTGATGTATGTTTTGTAATACAATTTTCACAAAATCTGCTTCTATATTTTACTTTTCAGATGTTTTTGATGCTGCCTTGCTATCACACTGTGCTTGCTCACTCAAACACATGTGCTACTGTTGAGCCTGGGCAGTTAGATACAGAAAGGAGCACATACACTCAGAACAGAGTTTTAGCACCTAACTTTACACTATAAAATAACACTTTAAATGTTGAAAATGCAGACCACCATTGCTCTAGTAATTAATGATAACAATTTAGGCTATAATGCTTCAGCCAGCCCCCTGTCCATGAGCAACTGGAGGGCTGAAAGCGCCGCTGGGAGTGGACAGGCGACCAGGTCCATCCCCTTGTCCAGACACCAGCGTTGGAAAGCCGACCACTTAGAGGAATAAGGGGACTGACTGGATGGTGCGAACCACCTCAGGGGAGAGACCTAAGCCCTCCAGGCGTCGCCTCTCAGCGGCCAGACCCAGAGAGGCTGGCCAAGGAGCGGCTAACTCTTGATTGCACCCCCGCCTGGCGGTCTATGCACTGGCCGCTGCAGCCCTGTTGTCGGTGCAGACCAGCACGTGCTGGTCCCGCAGCAGAGGGGCGAAGTGTCGGATCACTTTCTCTCTCTCCTTCCATCTCTCTCTCTCTCTCTCTCTCTCTTTCACCCCCAACCGGTCGAGGCAGATGGCCGACCCACACTGAGCCATGGTTATGCTCGAGGTTTCTGCCTCTTAAAAGGAAGTTTTTCCTTGCCTCTGTCGCCTAGTGCTTGCTCTTGGTGGGAATTGTTGGGCTTCTGTAAATAACATCACAGAGTATGGTCTAGACCTGCTCTTTTATGAAAAGCGCTGTGAGATAACTGTTGTTGTGATTTGGCGCTATATAAATAAAACTGAATTGAACTTTCCATACCAAGAGGAGCTCCGGCACATTTATGTGGAGAGGCATGTGGCCCTGCCACAGACCGCCTACCACTGGAGAGAGACAGGTCCCACCCCAGCCCATCAGGGAGGCGTCTGTGAAGACCGAGATATGGGACGTGACCCTGCCAGGGGAACCCCAACTGACAGAGAGAGGGGGTCCCGCCAGTAGGCCAGATTCGAGCCCACAGACAGAGGAACAGCTATCAGGCGCCGTCTCTGCCTCACGGGTTGGCACGCAGGCAGATGAACCACCGCTGCAACCTCCTCATGTGCAGGAGGCCCAGGGGGACCAGCCGACATGAACAGCCGACATGAGGCCCAGAAGCCTCATGATCGACAGAGCTGTCACCACTGCCCTGGGGACAACACGGTGGAGCAGCTCCATCAGAGCCTCCACCCTTCTCTGAGAGAGCCACGCTCTCCAGAGAGAGGAGTCAAGTACCACACCCAGGTGAGCCTCTGGCAGGGGAGAGGAGCGCTCCTCTCCCAGTTCGCCGTGAAAACCCGGTCGACACACAACATCAGGCGGTTGTACTGGTACTGGACACCCCGGGAGGAGAACCACAGGAACTTCCTGTGTTCGGGGATGACGGGAACGTGACAGTACGCGTCATTCAGGTCAGTGGAGGTGAGCCAGTCTCCCTGACGCACACACTCCAGCACCTGCTTTACTGTCAACATGCGAAAAGGTCTCTCCATAATCGCTTGTTGAAAAGTGACAGATCCTGGAAGGGCCTCACGCCCCCCATATTCCTCCTGACCAGGCAGCGTTCTTAGCCGAGGAGGAGAGCACTGTCTCCACAATCCCGGGGAAGGTGGGGGGCTGTGATCCCAGCGGATCAGGCTGTCCATCCATCTGTGCTTCGAGCAGGAAGCGAGCCACTCCGAGTAGCACTCTGAAAGTGGTCGGACCTGCTGATGAGGCGCCCTGGTGGCCATGAAGGGAAGCCACTCTGCTGCCCTTGTCACGATTCAACCCAGCTGAACATGACAGGAACCTTGACACCATCCTCCAAAAACTGAAAGAGGCCGGACTGGTGCTCAACAACAACAAATGCCACTTTAGGAAGCACTCCTTACACTTCCTGGGTCAAACTATCACTACAGATGGTGTTCTGCCTGACCAAGAGCACATCGATGCTTTCCTGAAAGCTCCTCCTCCACCTGATGTTGCTACCCTGAGGTCCTTTCTGGGTCTAGTATCTTGGTACTCAAAGTTTTTGCCTAACTTTGCAACAGTAGTGGCCCCTATGCGTGCATGTGCCAGTGACAAAGACACCTTTACATGGACTCCTGCTGCACAAACCAGCTTTGAGGAAGTCAAGCAACTCCTTGTGAACAGTCCTGCACTTGCGCTGTTCAATCCTTCTCTGCGCCCTGTGATATCCACAGATGCAAGTGATTATGGACTTGGTGCTGTTTTTGCACAAGTACAGCCAGATGGAACTGAGAAGACCATTGCTTTTGCCTCCCGCACATTGACCGCAACAGAGAGAAAATATTCTCCTGTTGAAAAAGAAGCACTTGCTTGTGTGTGGGCTGCAGAAAAATGGAGAACATACTTGCGGGGATGTCGCTTTACTCTCCATACAGACCATCAGGCATTGACAACATTGCTCAGTGAAAAAAAGGAATCGGTTGGGCTGGAATGCGTCTTGCCCTTTGGTCCGCATGCCTGCTCTGTTTTGATTACGACATTATCTATCGACCAGGATCCCAGAACTACACGGCTGATTGCCTCTCACGCCTTCCTTTACCTGCGCCTTCTGACTCCAACCTAGATGCAGAACCTGAGTTAGTGGCACAGATTTCTGCTGCCCTGAGCTCCCTCTCAGTGGCTGACTTTGACTCTGCCTGCTCCTCCTGTACAGAACTCTCAGCCCGCTCACAAATAGAAAGTGGTTGGCTTTCCTCCATTAAATCAGTGACTGATAAACTGGCTCCATACTACAAACTCAGATATGAGCTCTCAGTCAAGGATAACTACATCCTCAGAGGTTCGAGGCTCTACAGCACTGATCACGCTTGCACACGAGAGTCATCAAGGGATTATTCGCACCAAGCAGCACCTGCGAGATCTCTACTGGTGCCCTAAAATTGACTCAACAGTACAGTCCTGCATAACTTCATGTGTACTCTGCCAAACTAATGATAAAACCGCCTGTACTCACCCTGCTCCACTACTACAAGTCCCACTGCCTGATGGGCCATGGAAGAAACTTGGCCTTGATATTGTTGGACCCTTTGAAACAGCTGTTCCTGCCTGCAGGTATGCCATCACACTGACAGATTATTATTCCAAGTAGCCTGAACTTGCCTTTTCACATACTGCTACCACTGAGGACCTCATTCACTTCCTGACCTCTGTCTTCAGTCACCATGGCAACCCAGAACACATCATCACAGACAATGGTCCACAATTCACTTCTGCAGCTTTTGCCTCGTTCCTGCACAGCCAAGGTGTATCTCATAGTAAGACGTCAGTCTACTACCCAGCTGCTAATGGTGCTATTGAGAGATTCCATCGTGCCCTCAGAAGCTGCATTAAAACTGCGATAGTCAGTCACAACCCTGGTAAGAGACTGTAATGAACTGGCTTCAAGTGTACCGTGCAACGCCACACGCTACAACTTCCACCTCACCACTTGAACTCCTTTACGGCAGAAAAATGCGTACCAAATTGGACCTTCTTCTCCACTGGATGCTGTTGCTCATCATTCAGTTAAGAGACGACAAAACAAAATGCAGCGTTACACCAATGCTAAACGTGGCGCACGCAAACCTTCTTTTCGACCAGGAAAGATAGTAAGGATAATGTTGCACATTTAAATAAAACTCAGGGTGGCTTTGAGTCTTTTTATTGTTAGCTGCAACATAAACAAAGATGGGTACATTGTAATCAGCACTCCGTCTGTTCAACCTCATGTGTTACAGCTATGTACCACCGTGTTGAAGCTGCTCCAAACATTACTCACTAGCAGGTATACTAGTAAAGAAAACATTTGGCACAACTTTTACATTTCGCAGATTAGTATTGTTACTCCTGGTTTTACAGCTGCAGGTACCAGGTTACAGACATTATGGGCATAAACTCTTAGGTATCACCACAGGGTCTCATTGTCATCGGCAACAGTTATCTTAGCTGCTGGGTGAACATAGCTAACAACCACAACAACAATGCCGACACATGCTTAGTGGAAATTAACGGACTTTACCACTTTACTATGACTATTTACATCTAGTAGCATGCATACACTTACAGAGATCATGTCTCCTTACCTGCAACATAAACAAAGATGGGTACATTTTAATCAGCACACCGTCTGTTCAACCTCATGTGTTACAGCTATGTACCACCATGTTGCAGCTGCTCCAAACATTACTCAATAGCAGGTATACTCCCTCTTGTGGAAAAAGTTGGAACCAACACCCACTTCTCAACAATGCTCTGCCTGTGTACACAGAGCACAATACCAATCAATGCCACGAAGCAAAAGTACTACAGAACAATACATGGAAAAACACCCACTGCTACATCCAAAACAATATGTAAGGGGGGATGCCTCTTTTATGGACTTATGAACCCATCATCCTCACAATAAGAAAGCCTCATGTTGCAAAAGCACACCCCAGATTCACTTCTTCTGCAACGGAGAGAAAGTGCATCGGCCCAAGCTCCTTTTTACTTAGTGATAGAAAGGTTTGGAATGTCTCTCACCTTGCCCACTTTCACTCTGTGGCTAGACAAGACTCTAACACATCTACACCGCTACAGGGACATGCCATTCACCACCCCACTGACAAACAATTGCGTGTCAAATACAAGCTTAAATGGCACAAGGACTATGTCATGCCCTAACTTGCCCTATCTTGAGAAATAGTGAGATGATTGTGATGATTTCATTGTTACAGCTAGAATGTTTAACAAGGTTGAAATATTTCTGGTTATGCACAAGACAAGTTATTTAAAAGTTAAGTAAAGGGTAATCCTTATTTTTACATTAGACGCTCTGTTTATATGGTAAATGTGCCATATGTAAGTTATTTCTATTACCTTTTGCTAATGGTACTACAATTGTAGTGTATAATTTTGTTTTGTTCCACAGGACAACTATAGTTTACTTTATTTCAAATGGATGTTCCTTATTATGATTTGCTCTTTCCTGCTGACACTTATTTTAATTGAGAGTAAAATCTTTACCAAGAGAGGAGATGTTGTGTTCATCATTTATATGCAACCGCTACTTGATACCACTAGGCGGCACTTTCGTAGTATCATATGGTTTTTACTACTGAATGTAGATTCGATGAAGCTACTACGCTCCACGTTGTTGTACTACTGCTAGCCTGCTGAAGTAAACCACATTGGCAAGATCCCCATGTTTTTTTTGTTCTTGAGCTTACACCACAGTTGCCTGAAGATGTATGCATATCCATTGCATCATTTGCTTCTCAACATGAGAATCAAATCAGTGTGTGAGATGTACACAACTAGATGATGTCAGTCTTCCACGGTTCACACCAAATCATACCCATGTAGACAAAGATGTTAAAGAAAACATGAACCGGTTTCCAAAGTAATGGTCCCATTCTACCTTTGCCGTTATGGTATGCTATCACAGCTATTTTCAGATTGATATTTTACATGTAGGGACTTTATGTTGACTGTCACAAACCATTTACATGGCTCCTCATCAACCTCTCCAACCAAGTCACGCTAGCATCCACAGCATCTAGCCTTTTAAAATGACTCAATCTCCTACACCTTTGTGACTTGGACACCATGATCTTATTATCTGGCTCCATAAAGAGCTTGTTCCCAGCTTGTTAGAAATACATTACATCTAAAGGATCATTGCCCGTACAGGCTACACAGGCTTTTTCTACAGACGATTAACAACCTAGACGAAAGAGAGGGAACATAACAAGATACATAAGAGTGGGTGTAATGGAGAAATGGGAAAACCTCATTGGATAATGGATGAATTATCCATACTCAGACCAAGAAGGAGGGTGGTGGGGCTGAGACAGGGCAGGACAGGGGATGAGCCAGCATGACAAAAAAGCAGACGCAATTCAAAACCCTCCACACAATTCAGAGATTAAAGCTACAATAAACAGTGAGAATAATGAATGCCTTAATGAAAAAAACACTTGAAACACTCAAGGATGTACTTTGTGAAGGGATACAAGAAAAGAGCCAGGCAAGAGAAACAAAATAACAATATTTAAACGAAAGGAAAGATAAAAGGAGGCAAAATGCACAAGAGTGAGAGAAAATGAGAAATATTGTACATGAGACAGCAAGTATAAGAGAATGAGAGGGAGAGGCTTGCAGCCACTAATCCCAACAGAAAAACATTCCGATTAGACTTATCCTTTCCTCTGAGGATTAGAAGCTTTGATAAAACCTTCAACCCAAACCAAAATCAATTTAGTCAGGGTGTAACATTCACAAGCAATATCTTCCTTGTTTTCCCCCCATAGACAACCTCTAAGAGTGAAGCCCTGTGAAATGAGCAAGCATTTTATTTTGCCATATTTCAGCCACTTTTTAAGACTTCCTTCTCTTAAAACCTTCACTGACTGAGCCTTATTAGAGCATGTCCAAACAGCAGGTCGCCATGTAAACTAAAGTGATCCAATGGATTTGCAGTATTCACTCAACTTGTCACAGACAAAATATTAAATTGCTATCAGATAGGGCTGCGTTACTCTTTGTTGTGAGATTTGTCAAATCCCCGGGGTGCCAAAGGCGAGTCTCTTGAAAAGCTGGAGGGCTCTCAAGTGTAGCGAAAGAAAGGAGACTATAATCAAAACAAGCAAGGGAACCTCAGTGACCCCCTATATGTGATTCATACAAGGACACAGTGTTTGTGAAAGCTGTCAGTCCTTTAATCACAAAAAATTTGGATTACTAAACTTGAATCTGGTTTGTGGCTTCAATACACCTCTTTTATACCCGAACATGTGACACTGATTGTCTTTTATGGCTGTATCTTCAGTATTTACAAAATTATTGTTACAGTTGGTCTTATCATGGTGTACCTGATATATAATTACTTAGATACATTTTTCAGAAGATTCTTATATTCTGTTTGCAATTCATAATATTCTAAACCTATGCCAAGAAAGTATGCATGAACCAGGTAAGGAAATTGCATAAAGCTCAGCATATTTTGTATGTGTCCTGCAGGACTTATAAATAATTATTTCATTGCAGATTTTTCAGATTTGATCTCATCCACTTTCTGTAAATGATCCAAAGCTGACCTTGGGTAAAAGTTTGGTTTTGGCCTGCAGTGAGAAACACCCTAAGGCAGTCCACCTTGACTGTCGCTGTAGAACCACACCAGTGTGTGTATGTGTGTGTGTTTGCTCCCTTTTCACAACAAATCAGCAGAGAAAAACTCATTTTTCCCCATCGTGCCACAGTGCTGGGAGTTTGAGTGTAGTCTTAACCGTTCTTGGCAAGCAGAACACACAGTGTAGCACAAGTCCTGAGGGACCCGGCAGCTAAAGCTAATCACTGCAAAGACATGACACACATCTGCCTGCGCCCACACAAATTTGCAGTCCTGCACGCACACACATGCAAACAGGCTATTACACACAATATTAACAGAAGGGAGATACAGAAAAGTGAAGGAATGTACTTCTAAACAAATTGGATTAAGAGTGTCATCTAATATGGAACCAGCGTGAGAGGGTTCCCTTGAAACTTTGCGGTAAAGGGATAGTGGCGTTGAAAAATGAGCAGCACGCTTTTTGGTTAGGAGACAATTCAGATTCATCACGGATGGGAGAGCAGTGGGTTGGGAAGTGGGGGAGAATTGAGAGAGGCCTCTACATCCAGGGAGATGATCCTCCTTTTGAGTGCCCATCCGATCATGATCAGTGCCTATGCCTCGATACATGCGGACAACCTAAAAATAAATGATGCATAGGACCACTCTGTCTCTATTTTTCTGACTCTCTCTCACTTTCTCATTTCCCTCCTATCTCTCCTATGTCCCTATTTCTCCCTTTCTTTGCAATTTCCTCCCTTAGCACTGACTATGCGTTTGTGAATTTGCAGTGCAAGCATTCTCTGCTCGCCCATTCCCTTCTCATATATTCTCCATCTGTTCATGTGGGCCCATTTGATGCAGTCTGTCCCTGGGGTGGGCAGAACCTCAGGGGCAGCTGTGGGCATTGATACCCACTGGCATACCCATTTTACTGCCCAAGGCGTGCCCATGGTAGAGAAGGGCCAAGTGTCCTTCACTGTGGAAATAAGCCTGGATCAAATAAGCAGCAATAAGGCTATGGGAACGTGTGGTTTGGAGATTACAGATAACTAAAACAAAATAAGAGGATTTATTGTGGGTGACTATTGAAAAAATGTATATCATGGACAGTATATCTGCATAGTTATAGTAAGTGTCATTTAGTCACATGTAAACTAGACTTAAAAGCAGTTCATATTGGTGCAAAATTGGCAGATGGAACAGGTAAAGAGGAGGCTGCATTTCA
Source organism: Micropterus dolomieu (assembly GCF_021292245.1). NCBI lineage: Eukaryota > Metazoa > Chordata > Actinopteri > Centrarchiformes > Centrarchidae > Micropterus > Micropterus dolomieu. The sequence continues at coordinate 20,504,348 of NC_060158.1, read as the reverse complement.
CATGCAAAGGCTCAAAAGGTGACAATAAAGGGAACCCTTTAGCTATCATCTGCAAAAGATTTAGCCTCTGGGGACAACAGCTAATGTTTTAGGGCTTCCGCTATATTTATCCAGATAACGGATACCTAGGTCAAGACTTCCTGTACCGTGTGCTCGTCATTGTTTATAGTCCGATTAGCAATCTTGAAACTCCTTGGCCATCATCTGACAGAGATTTGAATGCTGATACATTTTTTTAAAAAGAAATAAAAAGCTAATCTCTGGGGTTCCAAGATTGAGATGATAGCTGGTGGGTTTCGAGATTGCATTTCAGGCAATGCGTTCTCTTTTGCTCTCCACACGGACTGTTTACCTGCGTGCAACCAAAGCCCAAACGTGATTGGTCAATATCACTTTGACTACAATACTACAAACAGACTACAAACAGAAACCAAACACTTCCGATATCAGAATCTTGACATTTGCCTACATGGTCCAAAATTAATGTTTTTGTTTATCTGTCAATGGCAGATAAACTAAGGAAATTTACCAGCCAAAAATATTATTTACCCACCATAAAACATAATAAAACAACATCATTTGACTAAAAATAATTATTATTTTAAAAAAAGTCGTCTTGATCATCTTGAATGCAGATATCTGTTGATAGAGATTAGTGGAGTGGTGGAGTGCATAGAGTGAAAGAACGTAAGTGTGTCAACACAGTGCTGTCAACCTGTTAAGAGGTAGTAGTGTGTTGTGTGCATGTGTGTGCGTAGGTATGTACATGCTGTAAAGAGATGTTAAGGAGCTTGTTCCATCATGTTGATGAGCTCCGTAATGTAATGCAGTTGCGATTCCCGGACAGAAGAGAGGATGCTTTCCAGAACATTATCTCCATTATCAGTGTATACATTAACCTTGAGCAGAGTGGCGGGCAAGTGAAATGTTCCACACAAACACAAATACACACAGCAAACATCCACGCATGCATTTGAGAGTACATTAACTACTGTGCAGCACTGTATTGTAAATACATACACATGTATGCATGTATGTTTGAACATGCCCAATGCATGCACAGCTAGTAATTTTAATAAAACCAAAAATAATCTCAGAAATGTTCTTGATTATATCAATTATCTGAAGTTAAATAACTCTTTACCACAAAAAAACAAAAGCCAAAAACTTAAAAAGAGCTGTACCAACAACAAAGGCCAGAGTTATTTCCAAACACACTAGCCACCTTTAAGTGAACTCTTCTGTGATTGGATCGATCTTTCTTGTGCCCTATATAAAAACACTCCACGAGTCCAGCTAAAATGCTAATGCCAACGGAAAGCAGGTATAATGTTTACAAAGTTCATGTTAGGTTACCGTGTTAGAATATGCTAACTTTAGCTAGTTAGCATTTATCACTAGTTTTACAGGTATTTGGTCATAAACCAAAGTATAAAAAAACTTCCATATTTTGACCTGATAATGACACTAGAGGAAAAGTCAGGGGATCACCAAAGTTATCATCCTGAGGGGACAAGACCAACGTTGCCATCAAAAATCAGCTTTGCATATGTTCTGTGGGGAATGCAATGCATTCAACATGCTTGTTAAACCTTGAGGAGAAATTGTGTATTGGTGAGAAAGACTAAATGTAAACATAACCTTTGTTGTTTTACAAGAAGACTCTACAGGGCTCCTTTAAGACAAAGATCCAACATAAGAGTATGTGCATCTCACTGGTAAAGAATAACTAAGCCTGCTAAAAATCTTGTTTCAGTTGACTTCCAATAGTCAAAGTTCAGTGATGTAAAAATGTACTCCAAGTGTTTTGTGTGCTCTCTGATACCACTTGTGGGTGTGGTCAGGGATGCATCAGACTGAAACCTAACCACAACATGAGCGTTACCGTTTGACAGGTTTATCGCCCCAGTGAAACTCCCCACCTTTTGTTCTTGACTGGTACAGTACTATGCCTTTCTTTTAATTTACTTTTAATGTTTATTGTATGCACAAAAACACCAAAGCAAGAAATGTATACTGATAAATTTGAAACATTATAAATACCAACAATAATACATTCAATAGTCACAACACATACAACGGTAGCTTCCTGTGATTGGTTTAAATGTTATTCACACTAGAAATGAACCACTCTAGAGTTCGCTTGACAGTGGTTCGAGACCACCTCTTTGAAGCTGACCTGAGTGTGGTAGTTTGAGTCCAGTATTCACACCAACCCAAACAAATAGCACCACGGGGGTAAACGCTCCAGGGTTCAGTTCAACCGGACAAAACAGGTTCAGTGTGAACGCACCCTAAATCCCATCCTCATGTTTGATCATTCGGGGCAGACAGTAGGGTTGCAGACTAGCATTCTGCTGCTAAGGAAGTGGAACCAGAAGTGTCCCTTAGAGAGAAAAACTGCATAATGAAACAATCCCTTAGTCAAGATCCTCTATTGTCAAGGACATACACTGCAAGCCTGGTAATGCTTCCATTTTATGTGTGTGTGTGTGTGTGTGTGTGTGTGTGTGTGTGTGTGTGTGTGTGTGTGTGTGTGTGTGTGTGTGTGTGTGCGTGTGTGTTTGTGTGTGTGTGCGCGTACCACTGAGCAGAAGAATACAGCACGATCCAAGGTTCAACATAGTTATAATGTCATATTGATCGAGATGCATTCACCATGGAATGAGGCATTGTGAAGGTCTCCACATCCAGGTAAACATCCCTCTTTAAAAACAGAGCAAACACAACAAACGATCCTTAGCGAGTGTGTGTAAGAGGTTGGGAATTGCTGTTGAATCAGATAAGGCGCACTTCAACTTAACAAAGAGTGTATGTGGTTTGATGCCGACATAAACCAATGCAAACAAGGTCTCTGACAGATTGTAACCGATGGTAACCGCAGAGAGTAGTACGCTATTGCAATTAGGGCCTGTGGAGGTCCCCTGGGAGACACACAATCTTGAGTCTTTACACATTTTTGTGACTGCAAACACACACACACACACATACACACACAGACAAACATCCAATAACATAAAATTAGACATTTGATTGCTGGGAAACAAGAGCAAATCTATCTGTTAAGTGAAAAATGCTAACTGACCATGCATAATACACAGTGACACCGGTACACACAAACAAGCAGGTGAACGTGCAAACACATGCAGTGAAGACATATTTCCATTATGTGGTCTGTTGCTATTTTCCTGTAGAGATGAAGGAGGGGTAAGGAAAGGTTTATAAGTGAACTGTAAACAACCTTTTTTGCGATGGGGACATGGGGAAACTGTACATTTTCACCTCTCTGTGCTGTAAAAAATACAGAGGATAATGTGTTTGTGCCTACAGCATGAGATCATGCAGATGTAGCTGATGGCTGTTTAACAATCTCCATTTGTATGTGTGGTATACAGGGGGGCTGTGAGCATCCTTCACTGCAAATTGCCCTTTCAAGCATCTGCTTTTCAACTGTGAATTTTGAACCAGACTGTGATCAGTGTGCACTGAATTAAAAAAAAAACAACCCCCACTTTGTTTTCTTTAGCAATTCTTTATTTACTGCCTATGAGGCACTGTGTTTGGCATTTTTATAAATATCACCGTGATTATTATGGTAAATGGATTACATATGTGACTTGGCAGATGCTTTTATCCAAAGCTGTGAATGCACAGATTTAAAATATAAGTGGCCCTAAGTGCATAAGGGCTCCACAAACCTAGTGATAATCAAAGGTGATCCTGAGGCATGCATGAAATTTAGCAACTTAGATGTTTGTTTTTTCCACATTTTTTTAAAATTATACTGTATATACCAGCAGCCAAGCTAAGAGCAGACTTAGTTACTGTTGCTTTGCCTGTTTAGTTTTCTAGCACACCATTGGTACAATTTATAACAGTAACAACTACAGATTTACAACTTGAAATTAATAGTAACAGTAGTTAATAGTTTTAATGGTGGATAAGGTGATAATGGATAAGGTGATGGTTCCCTCTCCAGGAAAAAACGGGGGTATACTCTGACTGTTGTTTGTGCATATGCACCAAACAGCAGTTTAGAGTATTCGGCCTTCTTGGAGACCCTGAATGGAGTTCTGTATGGGGCTCCAGTAGGGGACTCCATAGTTCTGCTGGGAGACTTCAACGCGCATGTGTGCAATGATGGAGATACCTGGAAAGGTGTGATTGGGAGAAACGGCCCCCCTGATCTGAACCCGAGTGGGTGTTTGTTGTTAGACTTCTGTGCTAGTCATGGATTGTCTATAACGAACACCATGTTCAAGCATAAAGATGCTCATAAGTGTACATGGTACCAGAGCACCCTAGGCCGAAGATCGATGATCGATTTTGTAATCATTTCATCATTGTTTTTTCATCATGATTTGAGGCCGCATGTTTCGGACACGGGTGAAGAGAGGGGCGGAGCTGTCAACTGATCACCATCTGGTGGTGAGTTGGGTCAGTGGGTGGTAAGTGGTAAGCCCAAACGGGTAGTGCGGGTGAACTGGGAATGTCTGGAGGAGGCCCCTGTCCGTGAGATCTTCAACTCAAACCTCCGGCGGAGCTTTTCTGGCATCCCTGGGGAGGTTGGGGACATTGAACAGGAGTGGGCAATGTTCAAAGCCTCTATTGCTGAAGCTGCAGCGGAAGGCTGTGGTCTCAAGATCTTAGGTGCCTCAAGGGGCGGTAACCCTCGAACACCGTGGTGGACACTGGTGGTCAGGGAAGCCGTCCGACTGAAGAAGGAGGCCTTCCTGGATTTGTTGTCTCGGAGGAAACCGGAGGTGGTTGCAAGGTACCGATGGGCCCGAAGGGCTGCAGCCTATGCTGTGGCAGATGCGAAGCAGCAGGTGTGGGAGAAGTTCGGAGAAGACATGGAGAAGGACTTTTGGTTGGCACCAAAGTGTTTCTGGAGAACTGTCATCTCAGGAGGGGGAAGCGGGGAACCGTCCAAGCTGTGTACAGTAAGGATGGGACCCTGTTGACCTCAACTGGGGAGGTAATTGGGCGGTGGAAGGAACAATTTGAGGAACTCCTAAATCCGAGTGACACACCCTCTCTAGTAGAGGCAGAGCTGGAGGCTGATGGGGGTTTCTCGTTTGGGTGTGGAGGGGCTGTCTTGGATGACACGTCTCTTTAACATTGCGTGGAAGTCGGGTACAGTGCCTAAGGAGTGGCAGACTGGGGTGGTGGTTCCCCGGTTCAAAAAGGGGGACCAGAGAGTGTGTGCCAATTACAGGGGTATCACACTTCTCAGCCTCCCCGGTAAAGTTTACTCCAAGGTGCTGGAACAGAGGGTTCGGCCGATTGTCGAACCTCAGATCGAAGAGGAACAATGTGGTTTTCATCCCGGTAGTGGAATAACTGACCAGCTCTTTACTCTCACAAGGATCCTGGAGTGGGCTTGGGAGTATGCCCATCCAGTCTACATGTGCTTTGTAGATCTGGAGAAGGCGTATGACCGGGTCCTGTGGGAGGTGCTGGGGGAGTATGGGGTGAGGGGGGCCCTTCTCAGGGCTATCCAATCCCTGTACATCCAAAGCAATAGCTGTCCGAGTACTCGGCAGTAAGTCGGACTCTTTCCAGGTGAGGGTTGGCCTTCGCCAGGGCTGCACTGTGTCACCAATCCTGTTTGTGATATTCATGGAAAGGATATCGAGGCGTAGTTGTGGCGAGGAGGGGCTGCGGTTCGGTGGGCTTGGGATCTCGTCACTGCTTTTTGCGGATGATGTGGTCCTGATGGCATCATTGGTCCGTGACCTTCAGCTCTCACTTGAATCGGTTTGCAGCAGAGTGCGCAGGAGTTGGGATGAGAATTAGCACCTCTAAATCTGTGGCCATGGTTCTCAGCAGGAAACTGGTGGAGTGCCAACTCCAGGTAGGGAATGAGTCCATACCCCAAGTGAAGGAGTTCAAGTACCTCGGGGTCTTGTTCACGAGTGAGGGGAGACTGGAGCGGGAGATTGGCCAGAGAATCGGAGCAGCGGGGGCGGTATTGCACTCGCTTTACCGCACCGTTGTGACGAAAAGAGAGCTGAGCCGTAAGGCAAAGCTCTCGATCTACCGGTCGATTTTCTTTCCCACCCTCACCTATGGTCATGAAGGCTGGGTCATGACCGAAAGAACGAGATCGCGGGTACAAGCGGCCGAAATGGGCTTCCTCAGGCGGGTGGCTGGTATCTCCCTTAGAGATAGGGTGAGAAGCTCGGCCATCCGCGAGGAGCTCAGAGTAGAGCAGCTGCTCCTTTGCGTTGAAAGGAGCCAGTTGAGGTTGTTTGGGTATCTGGTAAGGATGCCTCCTGGACGCCTCCCTAGGGAGGTGTTCCAGGCACGTCCAGCTGGGAGGAGGCTTCGGGGAAGACCCAGGACTAGGTGGAGAGATTATATCTCCACACTGGCCTGGGAACGCCTCAGGATCCCCCAGTCAGAGCTGGTTAATGTGGCTCGGGAAAGAGAAGTTTGGGGTCCCCTGCTGGAGCTACTGCCTCGATCTCGGATAAGCGGATCAAGATGGAGTTAAAAGTTTTTATAATTTGGGCCTTTGATTTCACAAATTGCCAATGTCAATGACTCCGAAAACTATATATGACCGTAAAAGTGACATGTATACTGGACATTTGTCATGACGGTCACAATAAACACGTGCTTAATGCTGTGAAACAGTCACTGTTTAGGCACCAAAATGACTTGATTGGGTTAAGGAAAAGATCACGATCTGGGTTAAAATAAGTATGTTTGTTAGATCATGTGAGTGACCCATCCATCCACCTTGGCATCCTCCCTACACAGACTTTTCGTTATATTACCTCACCTGCCTTCCTCCTTTTGCTCCCGTCATAATTACTACAGACACTTGCCACCTAATAATAAATGAAAATATGGGTCCTAATAAGCTGCTTGCACAGACAACCTATATGGCCGTATTTCTGGGAAGGACTGCCTGCTAAGATGACCACTATCACTAACAGATTTTATCATCTCTAGTATATGAGTTAATTAGCTAAGGCTAACCATGAGTTGGTTGACAACTCTGTAAAAGGGTATTAAATACACCTAAGGTGGCTACATAAATGACATCATAAAGGACAGACTTAAGCTACAAGTCAAGGGCAAAAAGTCACAAACCTCACTGGGGGATGATCCATGTAGACCTAGAAATTAAGAGCAGCAACGTACTTGTATTGCAGGATACAGCTGGTTTACTCTGGGATTATAGAACAGAATTTAATTAAAATGTAGCAGGTTCTAATTATTATGTATTAACTCTGTTTGGATGCTTACTGTTGAAAAACACTTGAGCAATCAATAAACATATGTATATTCATGACCAGTAAGGGTCTGGCCATCTGGAATGCCGGCCAACCTCCAGGCCAGTGGGCCGCATTCCTTAGCCTTTACTTTTTTACTAATAATGAAAAGTTGGTAGAAGGTTGAACACTATGGGCCAATTATCTCGAGGCTTCATGTGGTGTGAGAGAGTTCAGTCATGACAATTCCAGTGTGTGTTCTGCAGCCTTTTTAAAGTAGTACTGCCATTGTGATCAGTGGCTGTGATACCACTAGGTGATTGTATGAGAGGCTAGACCTGTTTGTACGTGCGTGCATTAGCATGGCGGCCACCGAGGAGTATGCGGTGGACCGTTCTGGTGGGCTGGTCTGGACCAAAGTCCAGGGCCATTTTTTACTCCCAGTCCGTCCCTGTTCATGGCATAAATATATGTGAATATGCGTAAATAGTTGTATATGGTATAGACCAAAGAGAAAAGGCTGAAACCATTGGGTTTGGTTGGAGTGTAAACTTCACTTAATCCAAGATAGAGCAGGAGAGAGCCACTCGTCACACTAAGCTCTGTTATAGTTGCATCTTGGCTTCCACACAGTGGATATTAAAGTCTTGAACAGGACATTTTCTAACATACCCTAAAACTTTGAATAATAGCCCGGGCTTTTATTTGCTAAAATCACTGAATTGACCCTGCCTTTATTTGGGACAGGCGTCCATATGGGACAGGCCTTTAATTATTTTTGCATAAAACTGAAACTACTATCAAACTGTTTATTTATTTCAAACAGAATAACACTTATGTAAAAATCATCAAATAACATCAAATACCCATCATTCATTTGATCTAGCTCCGGCAGGAGGCTTATGTGCTTTTATTTTGAAGGCAGCAACCTATCGAAAACAACAACACGGTGCAGGATGAGAAGGCTGTTTTGATTTTTTTGATCGGTGGACCCTTACAGACTAAAGGAATATAAATAATCAAGGAATAGACACATTCGGACTTAACAAGCGAATTAACAAGCGGACTTAACGAGCGCTTCAAAGTTAACTGAGTCGGTACTGTTTTCCCCTTGTTCTCTCTTGTAGCCATGCAGGTTACACCGGTAAATCTAGAAGAATTAGACTTTGGGTCTTGTTGTTTCCGTTAAATGAACTTAACAGTGGCATTGTGGAGAATCTTACCGATTTAACGATGTTCAGCATGTCCATATTGACATATTGATCATACATTTAAACATTAACATTTGTATTAATAATCTAAGCATCTTAGAAAGCAGCTTAGAAGCAGCTAAAGCGGGCAACCCCGCAGGGTTTAAGAGGTTTTATGCATCCAAAGAACTTCTCTAAAAACCGGACCGGGCGTTTAATTGAGGCAGGCGTTTATTTGTCAAAATGTGTTCCCATACCAGGCCCGTAAAGGAGATAGGCGGCTATTTGGGACTTTTTACGGTAACCTGTAATGCTACATAATAGCCATTTTGATCTTTGTTAGGTCAAATGATGATCTTACCTAGTGATTCGATCAAATAGTTGTAAATATCAAAGTGTTTCACTTCTGGCCATTCAGTGAGATCAAATTCACCAAGAAAAGCAAGGTAAGGGGAAGGGACACTGTGATAGACTGATAATATTGAGTTTGTCAATATACCTTTTCCTCTCTGGTAGACATAGTGTGTTTAAAGACTCATTTGACATGCTGAAATCTAATGTTTTTCTACCTACAGACATTTCAGCCCTTGGTTGCATATTGTGATGCTGATTGTTTTCTCCTCCGGTGGTTCTAACAACATATCAATTACCTCTCACTGCTGCAATCAGCAGCAACCGAATGGAACTTTTCATTTCAGCTTCAAATATAATAGCAAAGGGTTGCTGAAACGCTAACCCTGTCACCTTCCTGATTCCTTCCCGATTACATTTAGGCAGCCCATTACATATATTGTATATCATAGACCTATCCAAAAAAAAATCCTAATTTCTTTCTCCCTCTGTTTACATACAGCCATTACCAATCCAGGCTGTAGTGCCAAGGTAAAAGAGAAGGCAATGATACGGAATTTATCCAAAGCAGGAGGAGCGGAGTTTTCAATCTCCATGGATAATGTGATGTGGCATGGCTAGATTGTAGAGCCAATGCTTTTGTAGGAAATGCTTCATTGTAAGATGAATATATGAGAGAGACAATAAAGCCTCCTGAGATGCTGATTCCCAGAGGAGTTCCTGAAGGTAGCAGCATATCCACAATAAATCTAGCAACTGAGCATGAACTTCACATTAGAAGACCCCACATACCCATTGGTGAGTAACATACATCAAGTGCTCTCTGCAGTCACTCTATCATGCTGTCTTGAATGCACTCATAATAGGACATGTAGGACATGTAATAGCACTACAACATGATTTGGGATTTGTTAAGGATCTGTCATTCTCTGGCTCTCTCCTCTTTAGTTAATTAGAGATGATGGGCAGATGGTCTGCATATCTACAGTACGTATGGTAGGGACAGGTGTTGATAGCTCACTCCTGCTGTGAAGCATGGGACACACTGTTAAAGAAGAAATAGGATGGAAACTCGAGAGGAAGTCATAGGAGAGGAAAGAAATTAGAAACACGTTGGACAGTATGACTAATACCTAAGTTTATTATTTTCATTATTCAATCTACAAACATTTTGTTTTGTTTACTTATATTCATAATGCATACATGCACCTGAAAGTACTCACCACAAGTCAATCATTCAAACAATAATGAAGTTTGTAGCTAATATACTAAAGGTAAAACATTCTATACAATATACTAAATACTGTAATGTGTATATGTATGTACTGTAAAACTTAAATTAGTAGCCAAGTCCCAAATAGCCACCTACCCCGTTTACTGGCCTGGTGTAGGGATGAAAAGAAAAAAAAGTGCCGACTCACGTTACCTTAGAAGTGCTCGTGTCCGGTCCTTGATTATTTATATTCCTTTAGTCTGTAAGGCTCCACTGATCAAAAGAATAAAAACAGCTTTTCATAAAAATTTATCCAAGTTGTGAATCCTGTCATGTGAAGTCCATCACTCTCTGTCTGCTAACTTCTGCCACACTTCTCACATCCTGCACCCTGTATGCTTGTATTCGTTACATTGCTGCGTACAAAATAAAAGTGCACAAGCCGTCTTTCGGAGCTAGATCAAATGAATGACGTGTATTTGATATTATTGGTTCATTTCTATACAAGTAGTATTCTGTTTGAAATAAATAAACTGTTTCATATTAGCCTATTTCAGTTTTGTGCAAGAGGAATTAAAGGCCTCTCTCATATGGACGCCTGTCCCAAAGATAGGCAGGGTCAATTCAGTGATTTTAGCATATAAAAGCCTAGGCTATTAAAATATATAATAGTAATATATATATATATATATATATATATATATATATATATACACACACACACGTATACAGAGAGAGAGAGGCTTTGTTTGTTTTTCTTTTTTGTCTCTCTTTTCAACAAAAGACAAAGGTCTAAAAGGTCTAGTGTGTGTCCTGCCTCTATAATAAGGTCCTTTTTTGGGTCAATGCTCACATACATGGATGCAGAGGCACATGCACACCAACACACGCATATAGAAGTGAGTTTGTGACGATATCATACTGCTTCCCATCACCCTAAGGCACAAATACCAACACATACATGCTTTCCCTACCTCTATCTCTCACACAAAATACATATAAAATCAGATCTCAGTTATTTTATGCTCTCACTCAAAATTAATACATTAAAGTGTTAGGGAGGCCTAATTTTGGACTTCTCAGCTCTCCAGTGGTGGTAAATATGTCACGAACCCCCGGTCGTGACCCTGACCTTCCTGTTGGGATGTGTGTGTGTGATTGTAGTTTTTGAGTTCTTTTCCCCTTGGGGTGTTTATGGTGTGCTTGGTGTGTTTTGGTTTTTGTCTGTCTCTCTGTGTTCTGCTTCCTCCCTCATGCTCTGGGGCTGCTGGTGGGCGTGGTTGCCTGAGCTCCAGTTTACGCACCTGAGACTCATCCAGTTAATCAGCACACCAGTGCCTCAGCCTACAATAAACTCACCTTAAAAGACCAGCCCAACCTTCCAGTCCCTGCTGGATCGTTGTACCTCACAGGATGAATACGCCAGCCTGTTGCCCATCCTGAACTATCAGCATCTTGTCTGAACCCTTGCATTAGTATTAACTTGTTTTTCTGTCTCGACCACAGAATACCTGCCCATACCTGACTCGGATTCCCTCCTGTGCCACGGAAACCCCTGAGCTCTGGAACCAGGACCACATGCCCCTTGGAACAACCACCCATCCCCAAGCCACACCTGTCTCTCCCTTGTGTTCAATAAAACCTCTCACTGCTCATACTCTGGTCTGCGTCTGAGTTTCTGGCCCCGGTCCTGACAAAATAATGAAAAGCGTTTCAGAGTAGAAAGCCCAGAGCTTATTGTGTAATGTCTGCCAGTCTGGGGTGACTAACCAAATCAGTCACTAGTGTGATAGATTTGTTTACCAGATCTTTTGACAAAGGAAACATTATGTAACTGCTTGGGACTTGTGTGTGTTTATGTGTGTCTGTCTTCATGTATGAAGCTCTACGATGGACATGTAACAGATAACAATTCTAGGCAGAGGGTGTTCTTTGCCTCTGCCTATTATTGTTATCTCAAACACGTATGTCCTCCATATAACTGGAATTCCCTCCACTAAAGCCATTATTTTCTATATCAGGAGACATGGGGGAGTATTTTTGTAGTTACATGTAGGCTGTGATCAAATCATCAGTTTGCTTCTATCCGTGTTAATTATTTACATCAGTGAGCTAACTGGTAGTGTAGAGTGAAGCATTTACTTTTGCTTTGGTTACTTTATTTTAATATACACAGTGCGCTGACTGCAATGTGCACCATGCATATGTAAGCTAATCAGATGCCAATAATTTGCATAGATCTGGTATACAGCCTTAAAACAGACATGTAGAGTACAACAGGTCTTATGTGTGCCTTTCATGAACAGGCTATTAGCAATTTCTAATGCTCTTTAAATATTGTTGCTACATATCATTTTTGGCTTCTAACAGTCCTAACAGAATGAGATGAGGATGCAGCCTTTATTTCTTAGATTTTGAATGTTGGTGTTGAATCATTATCATCTCAGCATTAGTCTCATAAGTCTCTCAAACCTGTTGAACAGCTGTGGCAATTTCAATTTCATTGCACATAATGAAAACCAAGCTCACTAATAGAAGAAGAGAACCCATACTGGTTTCTTCTATTGGGATAATTTAAGGTGCAGGTATTGTATAATGTATGTAGGGCTTATTTTACTTTATTTTTTGCAAAGAAACAATTGGATTTATGTGTGTATTTTAAATATTGAAACATCTGATTGTAATACCTGATGTTTAAAATACAATACAGTGTAATTTAATCTTAATGACTATAATCAACTCATTTATAAATAACTAATTTACATTTTCTCACCATTGTTCTCTTCACTTTCTATAATGGGACTTGCACTGAGAGCTCTCCACATCACAAGAGGACCTAGTTTATTGCAAAGAGTCTCCTTGCTGCAAAAAAAAAACAGACAACTTCTTTTGGATAGGGATATGAAATCCTGTTTAAATCTGTCTACTCTTTGAAAAAAACAAACAGACTGTCTTCCCCAGAAAAACAACCAAATAGGTTGTTTGTTCAGCATGTTATTACTACCCATATGTACGTTTATTGGGACGGCGACCTCTAGTGGCTGTATGACGGTAGCAAGGGAGGAAATAGCGGTGGATGGATGGATTGATGGATGGGTCAAATCAAGGACTTTAACACAGGAGAACGGAGTTTGTGTCCCATGTGAAACCAAGTAAATGGTGATTATTTTGAGTGTTGAGGGTTATTTTTTTTTTTTGAGTTAAGTTAAATAGCGCTACTGACTTCTGTTACGTGAGATACATGATTTCCGTTACATGACTTGCATCACATGACATACGTAACATAGTTGAAGTCCATACTTATGTGTCATTTTGGGAGGCATGGTCAAACGACCTGTTTTGTCATTAAGGTTAGAGGACTTGTTGAAGACATATCTGGGTTTCTGGTTATTGGAAACTGACAAAAACTGAAAATGATTAGTCTTAAATATCTGCCACTATACATTTGCTGCCTTAAGAGTTTTTTTCAAGACAGGCTCTGATGCAGGCTTCTGTAATGCAGTATCTGTAAGCAAACCCAAAGTGAATGTTGTCTACATAATCCTTACACTAATTAAGCATTGGATCTTAACATTGTATCTAAAAATTTTTACATTTTCCTTTTAATACAGTTGGAAAGGAATAGAGAAAAGTGATAGTAACCCAAACAAAGCCTTTTATGAGGATAAATTTGCCTCTGCACAAAGCTTTATACTTGTTTGCATTTCCGTCGCTATGATGTTCTACAGTGTCTGTCAGGGTAATGGGCCACATATGTAATAATGCAAACAGCATAGAAAAGCTATTATGAAGTACATTGAATAATAGATGGTAGCTATAATGAGTACAGCAAACTGTTTAAAACTAGCGCTGGCTAGCTGTAAAAAGCCATTCATTAAGAGTTCATACACAAAAGGCAATGGAATTATTCATCAAAAGTCTGTCAGAAAATAGTAGATTCCTTTCCTAAAGAGAGCGGTATCTTTAAGAATCAGTGCATACTGCTGTGATTACACAACAGACCTGTTTCCAATGACTGTACACAAGACTACCACTGCATAGTCATTCCTTTTACTGTATATTCAATGTCAGCAGTTCTTTGGTAAGTTATTAGTGTAAAAATAAAGGAAACAAAATGCTTGATCAAGCATTCCTTCCTTCACATTACAAGCTGTGATTAAATGGAAAATACTTGATCAGTTCTGACATTACTCCTCAAACGACATCAGAGACCCTGTGAGATATGAGCTGCTGCTTCACCCACAGTAAATGGACTGAGTGGATGGCTCAATACGTAGTGTGCAAACTGGAGAAGTGGATGCGGAGGAGAATGTTCTTTTGCTGGAGGCGCATTATGCCGTGCTGTAAGCTGTGTATTTATGAGTTGGCATCCTGAGGAGTTCACAGAGAGGTCAGCATTGTAGATGGCTACTTTCTTTGAGCCTTATGTTCACTCAGGTGTCAAAAAAAGAAGAAAAAAAATAAACTGTACATTAGCTGTAGCATAGCCCACTGAAAGCATGTAGGAGGGAGAGAGACAGAGATGGAAGGAGAGAGGATGCAGGAATACAAAGCGCTCATCAAATAACCAGAGCATCGAATAATTAAAATTTCCCTCATTAGGTTTAGGTTTTCTTGTGCATAATTTAGTGTTATACAAAATGATTTGACCTAAACCAGGCCTTTTTTAAAGTCTGACACTATGCCCAACCCCAAAACGCCCCATCAACTCTGAGGCACAATTCAAAATGGTTGACTTCTTTTGTGTATATAGGTTTTCAGCACATGTCAAATATATGCACAAGAATGGAGAGGAGGAGTTATTATAAATGGATATTGTTACTCCTATTATTATTCTTTTTCCTACTTCCTACTATCCCATCTGTGTGTTCAGCTTCGGCTATGTGAAGAAGTATGGAATTTGACGCTAATTGCAGCAAACAAGCGCTAATTGTCTTTGAAGTAACATGATTTCCTCTATGAGCTGTGTGTCACATCCACTGCTGCAGGTCCAACTGCTGACAGTGTTGATAAGCAGGCCAAACTACAACAACTAACTTCCCATTGGTTTTAGAACACCAGCACGTGCCTGTCTCTTTCACCTCACACCATGTCTTTGCCTCAAGTCAAGCCCTTTCCACTCTAGGAGGAGAGAGACCCAAAAAATCACAAACACAAAATGTGACTTGCCAGATAGATTCAGTCATACTCCAATCTCAGGTTTCAGCTAAAAACTATTTAATCACATCCCTTGAAGCCAAAATGTTTCTTTTGTCATGTAAAATCATAAGCCTTTCCACTCATACCCCAACGTAATCGCATTATTATTGGTGTTACTGCATTCATATTATATCTGGATCAAAAGATGAAGCTAGAACCTTTAATCACTCCATAATTAATGTGTGGATTTCAAATGATTAGTCATGTGTTGTGCCGACAAGCATAGAGTGTTTTAGACCAAGTGTCAATACTATACATCCATTTCATTTTCGGTTGTGGGAAGCTCATCTGAGCCCACATTAATTTCTTGCTTAAATTGAGGAATTACTCAAAGCCTTAGTTGCCTAATGAATTATGGTTCAATTTTTCATCCACCTCTTCCCAGTAGAGTTGAATGAGCCAAAATCACCAAATTTTATGGTTTCTAGCTCATAATGACATGCAAGCCATTAGCACCTTTCCCCAGTGCTGTGTGGACAATTGTTCTTCAGTGATAATACTATTAGAGAAAGTGTTTTAGGTAAGGACTGCTCTTTGAACGGTCATATCTGGGACCTAGATCACTGAAATATATTGTGTGCGTTTTTTTTCAAACATGCTTGCTCATTTGTCTTCTCGCATTGACTGTGATCCCTTATTAATTGACTCTTTTGTCCTGTCTCCCAGTCTGAGCCGCTCGACTTGCCTGCTCTTCTGTTGTGTTCTGCCATCTCTACACAGCCATCTTTTTCTTTCTTGTTCTCTTCTTCGTTCTGTTCCCACAGTTGTTAGAAAAAGATGGAGATGTGACTGTAATGTTAAATGACCAGTCTGCACAAGTACTGTCAGTTTCTAGGCTTTTAATGGGAGCCAAGCTGGGGGCAATGCGTTACGTCCCTTGTGTACGTTGCCGCTGCTGGTGCATGCGCACACACTCTACATAGACTACAAACAGGTCTCTCAGGTCTCTAATCCCTACAAACAGGTCTCTCAGTTCTCTAATCCCTACGTAGCTTTAACTAGCCCCTACTATTTAGTGGAGTCCTTACATTAGCTAGCTCTTAGCTACCACAGCTCTTTGGAAATAAAATGCCAGTCCATGGCAGCATTGCTTTGTGTCTTATTGTAGACTCTGGCAGTTTCACTTGAGAAACCTGTACAAAACAACTGCTCCTAAAATCCTGAGTCTACGTATCTATCCTCGTGTGCTACGTTGCACGTGTGTCCATGTGCTCAATTTTAGCAGCGCTACGGGATCTTAGACTTGCTCTCATCGCCAAATTCCTCACTCAGGAAATGTTGGGCCATCACAGTGCTGACGTGGAGAGAGCAGGAAAGGCAGGTCCATTGGGGTAGTGGGCCAGCTAGCTCACTTTAATATGGTTCTTATCTATAAAGAGCTCTCAGTTTAGGTATAAAGTGAAGGTAAACCCACTGGAACTCACTTTAGCCTACTTTCAAAGCTGTCTCTTATCTGTGTGCCATCAATGCAATGGTGAGTTGAGGATTTTAAAGACTGATACCAAATATATCTTAAAGTTGGGATCTTTTTTAGGTAAATAAAGGTTAATTCCCACTATGTAATTTTATTCCTGCCAGGATGGTCAAAGGGGCTGATACAACATCAGGTTAAGGAAACATGCCACATGGACAACTGAATAATAAATAAATGTTTTTGCTGCAAGATGCAAATGGATATACCACATCAGTGAATACATTAGCTTATATTATGGCCTTAAATTGGCACTTTTTTGTGGACTGAAAGAAAATTGGCCCAGATGGCATATCCGATCGTAAAAAAAATTGCATTAATGATCTATTTTATAGTTCACCACTTTTTAATGTGCCATCCTACTTTGAATGCATTTTCATTCGATACATTAGGATTGCAAGCACCAAAAAGACGACAGAATGCAGCGATATATTAAAAGGGAAAAAGCTGACATTGCATTTTGAAAAGTTTTACTTACTTCCCATCTATTCATTTTAACTGTACAGTAGAAATGACCAACTTGTGAAAAACAGGCCTTGTAGTTGATCATTTATGTAAGTAGTAAACACACGATCATAGCTGCATGTGCATGTTCTTGAAGTTGCTGGTGAAGAGTACTGACACCATTATTTTCAGCCTCTAAGTTTATCCTCAACTTTATTTTATTTTTATATATACATAGAAATTTAAATGGGTTAATAATGCGCTTTATTCAAATAATAGTATTGATCCCCAGTCATCATCTGGCTCCCTGTCCTTTTGGCTTTACCCTGCCGGGATTTAATATGTGTTTTAGTCCTTTGACAAACATCGCAAACACACTTAGCACTTGGCGTGAGCATGAGTAAAGAGTTAGGCTTGACAGAGCACTAATGGAATTCTCCCATGAGTCTTTAGAAGCCTTTCATATGTCTTAATGAGAAAACGCAGAATGACTGTATAATGTCTCTGTGTGTGTGTGCTGTGTGAATATGCCTTGTCTTCTGAATTTGTGTGTATATGTGAAGGCAATGATACTTGTTTCGTGTGTGGGTCTAATGCTGCATTAGCAGCTAAGCTTCTTAGCCACTTCCAAGCTAGGCCCTTAGTCTGCCTGAGGTTAACGCTGTTGTTGAGACCCATCACCACAATTATCCCCAATCTTGTCATTTCTGCCCTCCCACTGCTCCCCTAACCACCTCCCTTGACTAAAATACTTGAGCTAAATTACCTAGCATGCACCCCACTGCACACATATTCCCTTCATTTATCATTCAGGGACCAGCTTATTGTTATTGATCTTTCCTATGTTAATTGAGGTAAGGGGTATTTTTCTACTAATCCCTCTATTGATCTGAAATGCCATCAGTCAGAAGCTTAATTAAGCAGCTAATAGAGGGAAATGCTATTGATCCCATGGTGTCATGGCATTTTTTTTGTGTGTGTGCATGTTCTTGTTGTGTGTTTGTGTGGCTGAATTTTCCTGAATGTCACAAAGAATATTATTTAATATTTAACTAAAACAATGTAACTTAACTAAGGTACAAAAGCTATTGCGGGAGCAGCCCAGTTGTCTGTAATGGCTAATTAATGGTCTGTTGATTAGGCACTAAGTATGCCATTATTTTATAGAGAACAGGGGAACTTAATGGAAGAATGACTGTGAATAACCAAGAGCGTTTTAGACATCGACATGGACAAGCAAACAAGCAACAATAAGCGCAAGGTTTTGCGTGAATTCATCTGTGGACACACACTACAGTCCCTAAAGATATCATTAATAACATTGTATAGAGCACCATATTATTACCTCAGTCTAATTTTTCATACAAGTGCCTTTCTGAATATGCACTTGATTATGCTTGAAACATTTGACATAAGCCTGCATTGCTTCAGTTTCTGTGCCTGGTGTTTAAGACTTGCTCTAAAGAAAGACGTGATGCATGCACCTATTGCTCCTTGATGACTTAAATCCTGAAGGATTTCAGTAATGTAGAGAGGCCTCTTAGATTTTCCAACAGATTATACCACATATCACCACACCAATACTCTGATTAAAATGTTTTTCACTGCATAAAGAGGAAAAGTGTGTGTCTTGAGTCAAATTATTTACCACATATGCGCACCTGCTGCAGTCTACGCTAAAACTAACACATGCTAAAACTGATTATTAATTAGGAAGTATGTTCTCTACTTAATTGAAACACCTGGACAGTCCATAAGTGTTTCATGGTTTACTCTTTTGGTTTGGCTTTTTGGTGGGGAAAAAACGATTCAAACGGATGCTGTTACTGTGTCTGATGTGGTTGAAGAAAGAATGAGATAATGATAAGGAAGGAAGCAATAAAGACAAGCAAAATATATCCTAAACGCAAAGGTGAGGTTAACCATTTCTTTACCTCAGGCAAATGTCACAAGACTGTGCTTTGTGCTATATGTTTGCATGAGTTGAGTGACATTTTTTGGGAGACAAAGAAGCGTCATGCATGCAGGCAGGAAGTCTTAACAAGAGGCTTCCACATAACACAAAAGGCCTGTAACAAAAGAACAGCGCCAATATCTCTCTGTCCATTCATTTACCCATCCAAATTCTTGATCCACTAATGTTGACTCCGCTGTTCCCTTCTGCAGATAATGAAGAATCAGCTGTGCCATTACCTGCCAACAGTGCAGCTATTGTCTGAATCCGAGCCGAGAAGGACTCCGCCAGATTACCTAAACGGAATAACCTATTGTAACCTGAAACTTCACTGTGGTGATTTTCTGTGGGTAATAACGTTTTTTGTGCCTAGCACGTTTCGTTTTTTGTATCAGTACCTCATTGGTAGGCCGTATTATTCCTAACACTGCATGTGAAGCCAATAACTGCGCTTTGTCTTGACTAAAGTCCAGTAACAGGCCAGTTCCTGTGCGATAAAGTGGCTATTATTGTGTTTTACCACCACTAATTAGGATTTGTATATTTTTACCTCCCTGTTGCCGAAATAACTATATAATGATGTTGATTTGTTAAAAATGTTAAGTCATGCTAGTCAAGTGTGTCAGCAAGATTACAAGCTTACAACTTTTAAAATGCATATTTTCCGAATGGAGTTTTGAATTGATCAGGGCTATGCTAACTGCTTATTTAGTAAATACAACGATAGCTGGAATCAAGCAACAGACACATATTTCCTCAATTTAACCACTTGTTTATCTTCCTCAGTTACGTTTCTCCAAATAATCTCCTGTTTTTCACAGAGCTCTGGAAGCTACAATAATAACAATGGAAGCTACAATAATAACAATGGGGTTAAAAAATTTTAACTCATGCAATGAGGGATTTAAATGAACCCTTTTAAAGAGCAGTTGCATTGTGTTTTAACAGTCAGTGCTTGGATTCACCCTTAACCGTCCACCCTATGAATGTAAAATAGTTTTTAAATATTGGCGTTTATAGATTGGCAAAACCCTTTTAGAGACTTTTTTCATGTTTGGTTATTTTCCCCTATTTTCCCCAGGGTGGTGTCCCATTTTTATTACTCTTTATTATTAATTCTTGTAATATAAATATCTTTATTAATATTTCTAAAATAACTTTGCTATTTTGCTAATAACCAAATTTGGCCCTACCAGATCCCAACACATGGAATCAGGGTCCTTATTGTAAGATGGATGTATTAAGAGGAACTGGTAATCTATTGATGGAGGAAACTCTGTGTCAAGTATGTCAGTCTTGATTGATGATTAACACTGCACATACCAAACAGTCTTTTCTGCTCTTATTAAAAGGTCTGTTTCCTCAAGACTTTTCTCCACAAGTACACTGACAAAAAACTGCTTGGATTTCTTAATGACACTAAGTATTAAATCTTAATAGAAGAAAAGATAGTCTTGTTATGTCGCTGACAGTTTGAACAGCGCCCCAACTAAGCTCTCGATTAAAACACATGGTGACATTTTAATTTCAGTGGGATTCAGCCACACACACACACACACACACACACACACACACACACACACACACACACACACACACACACACACACACACACACACACACACACACACACACACACACACACACACACACACACACACACACACACACACACACACACAGAGAGAGAGAGAGAGAGAGGACTGAATTTGAAGCGTTGCCATTCTCCATGGATTTGATTTTGTAACCTCCCCTTTATCCAACGAAGGTTAAAGTCAAGGGCAACTGGATTTGGTTGAAGATACTGGAAGACATCATTGAACAGAGGAGGGGGTCTACGCCACCACTTATCCCCCACTTACAATGCTGTCCTTTCATCACTTCCCAGGAAACTCAACAAACGTAACCTATTAGCCTCAGGTGAAGATACCAACGATGGTCGTTCAGTCTTGGCCACCGGTAGTCCTTAACGACTGTCGTTACAGCAACCAGGAACACTAACGAACCAGCAGTATCGATGACCCTGTCAAACGACCCCACTGAGGTTAAATAGCTGAGTTTCCCTGCCAGTCAGTCAGAACTGAAGAAGTCCTTTGGACGAGGGACGAAACGTCTTCCAGTATCTTCAACCAAGTCCAGTTGCCCTTGACTTTAACCTTCGTTGGATAACTATGACCTGGATGACTGAGAATCTTCATAGATAACCTCCCCTTTCTTCATCAAACACACTTGCTCGCTAAAGTTGAGACCACAAATCTCCATCATGGGTCTGGCGTCTTTAACTGTTGGGTTGCATGGTGCATGTGCATATCTGCAAAGAGAGTCTGAGATAAAAGCTTTTCTTGTCAGGATACTGTCGTTACTTCACATTTTAGTGCTTTCTGTCATCTGTCCTGTCCCTCTCCAACATCAGAGTGCACCACGAATCAACCCGTCGTATTGTAAATTTTAGCCATCATCTGGACAAGGTCAGTACTCTGCTTCAAGTGTGTGGTTTTTTTTCATTCTCTTACTGACCATCCTTTTCTCATCTCTACTTATTTGAACATGTGCGCTTTTATGTCTCTGACTGACTGACTGAAACTTGTTACATACGGTATGTCACTCTAGCATATTTTCCTTTCCATGTCCTCTTTTTCTGTCTACAAACGTTCATGTCCTCTCTCTTTATCCACAAATGTTCACGTACCATCAAAGATTATTTAACAGAACAGTGCCATATGACCAGTGCTGTGTTCCAAGCCAGCTGCTACTCATACTATAGAGTGTATAGGACATGCAATGTGACAATGAGGATGCAGCATGTTTTAACTGCATTGTGTACGTCATCAATCACTCTCCTCATACTACATTCTATATGCATTGTGTACATCAGACATTTCTTTGTTTTAACTGCTATAGCTATATTTCTGCCTGTTCTTCTACGTGTTTCACGTCAACACATTTGCATTACTAATTGCTTACTAAACGTTTTGTGATACCCGCTTTTGTATGCCTTCATGCTTGACTTAAACTGGTAATTCATTGTTCAATTCATTCATCAGTCCCATAGAATGAACATTTCCCATCCCAACCCTCTGATGAACGGGAAATTCATAGTTGTCATATATGGTCGAGCCTTTCATCATACGGAAGTGGACGTGGTTTTGTCTGAACTGGGTTGATTGGCCAAAAGGATTTTCTGATCTCTGAAGAGTGCCTGACCCTGGCTCCACAGGGAAAAATTTGTTTTGCGCAACATTTTACTGAGATACTATGTTGTGCAAAAGTGAGAGCACGCGGAAGTTGTAGTGCAGCAGTGCAGCATAATTGTGATTGGCCCCGGTGCAAATATCTTTCTTGTACTCCCCCACTTCCTGCCCCAAAAAGCATGCTCGTGTATACTCGGGCGTACAGACACACAATGATGCCACGCAATTGCAAACCTGCAGCCTTTGATCAGCACCACGGACAGCAGCCAAAGTGCCAAGTCTGTCTAAGCAAATCTAACAGTCTTGCTCTGCACTCAAACCTCCACAGCCTGCTGTCTTTGACTATCAAACAACTGAAATAGCTTTAGCCAGTATACAGTAACAAATTAACACAAAGTAGCTGACACAGTATGTCAGTAACCGTAGAAAAAATTGCGATCAAGAAAAGCACAGGAACTCATTATACATAGTATGAATAAATGGATCATGACATCTGATCACGTTTCAATGCAGCATTTTTCACTGTCCCTTGTGGGTCCTTGTAATCAGCTGGGCCCCGGTGCAATGCACCAGCTGCACTGGCAGTACTTACGCCACTGCTGTAGTGGCAGATTCAAGCAGTTGCAGCTATAGATGTGTTTGTGCCAGAAAGATATCCAAGAAATACAATTCTTTTTGAGAAAATATTCTACAGGTGTGTAACTCTCATGGCATGAATTCACAAATGGATTTGCAGATTCGCAAATGTTGTCCATGACACATTTTTTGATACAGGTGTGTTACTATGTTTTTCAACATGTTCACTACATCAACTGTAGTAAAAATGTGAACATGAGTTTCTTAACTTGTGATTTGTAGGATAGAGTTTGTGGGCCTGGAAAGAAGAATTTGAGAAGGTTTAACTGATTCTTGCAAGTAAAGCATTGTTCTCTGTAAGTATTTTCGACTACAAATACAAATACAAATTCCTGTGTCATAGGTTATGACTTACATTACATTCCATTCACTGTCTTGCCATGTCGATATGATAAATATGAAGCTACCTTCAACAGTTGCTTGGCTTAGCTCAGCAAAGACTGGAAACAGGGGGGAAATCTGTTCAAAGGCTAAAAACTGTTTCCACCTACTCTAATCTACTAATAATTAAGTTTATAAGTTATATATATTTTCATTTAATTTGTACAAAGTGTGAAAACAACATGCTGTGGTTTCACAGGGTGTTGTGTGCCAGAATATGTCTTGGCCAGAAATATAACGTGGTAATTAGGCAGATGTAGATGTGTTGGAATGGGATTTAATTACCGTTGGACAGCTAGCTGTTTATTCTGGTTTTCAGTCAATGTGGTAAGCTAACTGGCTGCTGGCCTCATACTGTATTTACAGTATAAGCATCAGGTATCAACGTTCTCATCATACTCTCAGCAGGAAAGCAATTATATATACACACATACATACATACATACATACATACATACATACATACATACATACATACATACATACATCTGAATATATTGAATGAAATCTGACGTCATTTCCACCTTGGCGCCATCTTGTGTTTTCAGTGTGAGGTGTGCCACTGTGAGTGAATCAGCAAAAAAGTGTCCAGTGTCAGCAATTTTGAGCAATGAAGAGATTATAAACACACTTGCGAATGCATGTACGAGCCAAAATACTGGACACCATGTTCAGTACCGTTCTCCCAATTAACAAATACGCCTTTAACTTCACAGGTGCCCATGTGTGTTTGTAATCTCTTTATTGCTCCAAATAGTTGACACTAGATTTCTTGCTGATTCACTCAGTGTCACATTTGTACATCTGTACGGATTAATCACGTCGAAAACATAAGCTGGCGCCAGTGCCTTAATGATGCCAGATTTCAGTCCATATATTCAGACTTCCATTCTATATATTCAGACATTATTTATTTTTTTTTTTATTTGGAGCACATTTTCGAGTGGCCTTTTATTGTGGCCAGCCTAAGGCACACCTGTGCAGTGCCCATGTTGTCTGATCAGCATTTTGATATGCTACATCTGTGAGGTGGACGGATTATCTCAGCAAAGGAGAAGTGCTCACTAACACAGATTTTGACAATTTTGTCAACAAGAGAAAATGAGAGAAATGGGCCTTTGTGTCCATAGAGAAAGTCTTTTGAGTTTAGCTCATGATGAATGGGGGCAAAAACAAAAGTGTTTATAATTTTGTTCTCTGTATGTTGTGATAACACATAACACTGTACGCCACAATTAAAAAGAGCTGAGAATTTTTTTTAAGGTGAGTTATTGCTTTGTATTGTTTCATGTCTTCATTATTTTTGCAGTTTTCCA
The DNA here is from genome assembly GCF_021292245.1 of Micropterus dolomieu. Taxonomy (NCBI): domain Eukaryota; kingdom Metazoa; phylum Chordata; class Actinopteri; order Centrarchiformes; family Centrarchidae; genus Micropterus; species Micropterus dolomieu. Next base: position 20,479,776 of record NC_060158.1, on the reverse strand, counting down.
TTTATTTAGTCCATAACAGACGGTATTGCCTCTCAAATATGTGTTCCAGCATCTCTTCCTCTGTTAATTAATCTGAGTGTGTCACTACTCACAACCTGTGTGTGTGTGTGTGTGTGTGAGAGAGAGAGTGTGACAATTTGCTCTCCACACTATTGCCGTGATCCCAGATACTTTACTTTAAATGCATTCCTTCATTTAAAATGATCAAGTGTGCACATTGGCCATTATTTTCTCATCAAGTCATTGCTGTATCCTGGTTTTTCATCATAATCTGCATGAAGCATTTTTGTTCGACCCCTCTGCACACCTTCACCGCCTCTTCGCCAATAGTTTTTTCTTTTACTGGAAAGCCATTCAGCCATTACAAGGTAGCTAAAGTGATTGAAATTTCCTGGTGTAGCAGAGGTATAATTTTGCATAAAACAAAATTACTCTATATTATTCTTTTTTTTCCCCCCTGTAGGCAGGTAAGACTTAGAAATGTTTCCATTTCAAGGACTTTCACTCAGTCACTCTTTGTAGCCATATACATTTATATAATTTATTCTATGGTAGAACAAAGTGTTTTTTCTATTAGCTGTTTTTATGAAATTAAGTTGGTATGGCAATAGTGTCTACTGTGATGCAGGCCATTCTGTATTTGGGTAGCAGCATAGTCAGGGATTACATAGACAGATACTGGTCTCTCACAGATTTTCAGTCCTGATCAAAATATTCTTTGATGTCGTCCAAGTGTTAACAGTTGCTCAGGGCTATATAATGTCCACCGGAAGAAAGGAAGCATACTGAGGCAGTTTCCTTTTGTGCATCTTCTAAGACACCCGCTCACTGCTGCTGTATCATACTTCACTTTCCCACCACACCCCTCTCCTCTGCATCTCCTCTTTACACAAATCCCTTCATCGTCCATCTCCCTCTTTCAGACACACTGTGGAAATATGGACCAGCTATGGACCTGTTTGATTGCTGCGGAAAACAAGCACTTTCAGCTCACAAGCTGGATATTGTGTTGCAGCATGAAACCCCAAATCTGATTGCTGTGCGAGCAAAATTACCATCTATTTGATTTGCAGAGATTAATTAAGTAGCATTACAGAAACCCTCACTTGCCTGACAGCATTACCACTGCTGGCTCAACCACTTAATTGTTGTTTCTGAGGGGTGGCGGGGGGTGTTGAGTGACGCTGTTTGTCTCTGTTGCTTGTGCATGCTTTCGACAAGCTGACGAGCTCCTCTGCTGTCTGCCTGCCCCAGTGATTTAAATCCATCTTTTGAATACACTCATTAATATAATTGTCGCACGCTTCTGTACACGTTCACCCGTGGACACACACACACACACACACACACATTTTAGTTCTTTCCACTTCCTTATAATTCACGTCTATCATTGCCAAACACTTGTCAACATAATCTTTGAATTTATTCAGCAGTATGCATGAGCTCAACACGCATCACTGTACTCTTCCATGTAAACAGCTTGTGGAATTGCTAATGCTTGACTGTTTACCTCAATGGTTTATGGACTCAATCTGCAAACGAGCATAATTCACATGAATAATCACTGTCAAGTGCTGTGGCTATCAAATGAAAGGAGAAGGTTGAGAAGAAAGTGTGTGCTGAACATGACAGAACTCAGTAGTCAGCTACATGTATGTATTTCAGATTTATCCATCAATCCACACATAGGAGGTTTTTTAACCAATATAAACCGTGAAATGTGGGACTCTATTCCAAGGTACTTTCATACTGACAAAGTATAGATGGATCAAATGAGTCTTTACTGCTGTTTTTTCCAGCATGATCCTTCTCCCATGATGTCTTGGCCCCCTATCTATGGTCTTATCCAGGAGGGATCGCTCTTAGCCAGCCCTTTTTACCTGATAATGTCAAGGCCTCTGCTTCTGCCCATCTGATAAGACAGGGGGAGTTGGTGGGTAAAGGAAAGCTTTCTCTCTGCACCTCCACCTTGAGCAGATCTAATCTCTCCTTGTTAGCAACAACAGAGATAGTTCGACCACGGTATAAACCTGTACATAACGTTTATCCTACAAATGTGTCAATTATCTTAATGCATGTACTGTATTCACATCACAACTATGTGCTTATAGTATAATATATGTGTGTGAATTATTACATATGAAGCACTTATACTGAAGCGCTGGAAAAATGTGTAGTTGTTTGAGAATGATGCACCTTTTGATGACATCTAGCTCTTGCGTTGCAGTTAAATGCACTTACTGGTAGCCTTTTTTTTTTTAGCAAAAGCACCTGTTAAATTAACGAAATATAATTTATGATAAGGGATACAACTAATGTCTAGTTTCATTATTGATTAATCTGTTGATTATCATGTTGATTTACCATTTAGTCCCTAACTTGAAGGAAATGTATAAGGAACTGCTAGTTTTGTACGACCAAAACCTACTGATATTATTTTCCAATTTCAATCTGAGAAGCTGGAACCAATAAATGTTTGGCAGTTTTGCTTGATACATTATTTATCAATGACTTATAAATTATTTAAAAAATTCACAAAAATTATGAAGTAATATTCAGTTTCAGGACAAACACACAACTGAAACTGCACCAATGATACATCTATTTTTGACAAGGAAAAAAAAAACTTGATCATTATGATGATTATTATTATCATTCCATCATTCCTGACATCCTGCTAAATATAGCTTTGGTTATTTAGGAGTCGAAAGCAGGTGAGATGCAGGTAAAATAAAAACACAAACTCATACACAGTGAGACACAAGCACACACACTCACATTCCCATTTTTCCCCTTCCCACTTCTTTATTGCGTGACCTAATGAGGCGACGTGAATACGCGACCTGCATATATACAGGCCTATTTGTACTTGCAGAGGAGGAATTTGGATAGATGGCTGAAGTAATTTCACATGAAAGTAATTTTAACCAGGTCCAAACCTCTGAGCGAGAGAATTTCTGCTTCCTTATAAGCTATTTGTCATGCTATTGTTGGAGGACTCTGGCAAAACAAAAAAGGTCACGATGCGAGCAGACATAACTCAGCAGGAGGAGAAAAATACATCATGAAAAAGGCACAGAAAAGGAGAGGGAAGAAAAAACAAGGGCGGGGGCCAGAAAAGGCACAAGGCATGGGGGCGAAAGATGTAAGAGTAAGATTTGCTCGTTTTGTCAGAGGCAGTGGTGGGCAGATAGATAAAGAAACACACAGGGGGAAAGGAAGAAAAAGAAAAAAAGAGAAAGTGAGAAAGAGCAGCCAGAGGAATGGTCAGAGAATGAAACATAATGTGAAGCTCTCGTCCTGGCTTATCTCTTGAAGCGTCGGTAGTCATGTAGCGGTTGGTGGGTTAACTCCTGTGTCTCCATGGACTCTGGCTCAATTCCTCTCCCGGCTTGGCTAATTTCAGCTGAGCCCCTGCATGTCGACAGTGTGAGGTGACTGATCTGACTCATTAAAGGCCTGAATGTTTCCACTCACACAGGCCAGTTCCTATTTAACAAATGCTGGCCGCCAGTATTTGTTAGATAGTCGACCACCGAAGAAATCCCCCACCACCGTGCACATGCTCAGTATGAAGCACCCACTAACCTGTGTGGCTAATTCTCATACACCATTCCTTTGGACATTTTAGGATTGTATTCACCGCAGTGCCTTGCTACACTGTAGGGAACAAGAGACAGAGTAAACAAACTTGTCTTGGAGCCTACATGTCACTTGCGGACACTGTGTTGTTAGAGGTACTGAAGAGTAAGCACCACACCAGCCTCTAACCGGACCCAAGTGTTTTAATTTATTTGCAGGTACCTTTACATGCTGTTTAATATGCTGCAGCTGGGGATCAAGAAACTTTCACATAGAGTAGACTCACCAGCTGCGTAAAAAGACCAGATATTACCTACTTTATCACAGTATAAATGGCACAGTGTACTGATGTTTGAGGCTCTGCATAAAAATGTCATTTGAACGATCAACTTCCATTTGAATCAAGATGAGCCTCTTACTGAAAAAAGGCTTTTGATAAATTCTTTCATTAAAAGCAGAAATAAACTGCAAAATTATGACTATGAATAAAAGCTGAGGAAACCCCCCACTCCCATGAAAAATTTGTTTGCTGAATTTCCATTTAGGGAGCAAGCCAGACTGCGGGAGGAGAAATGTAGAGGTCTGTACGGCAGAGGGAAAAAAAAGAAGAATAAATGAGAAGGATGAAGAGCCATTCCATCTCCACATCTATATTGTATGCCCTGCAGTTGTAAAAAAGGCATATGCTGTCAGTGTGCTGTGTATCGGTAACAGATAACTTAAAGCCTCCACACAGGTTCAGTAAAATATTATGTGGGACTCAGGAGCCTTGAAAGCGTGCTATGCTGGTACGACTGCTGCTCTGTGGATATTAATACACCCAGTTTTCCCCAGGGTGGCGTGAGACAGAGCTCAGCGATCTCTCATCCCTGCTTTATCACAGACGACATGACACCTGGTATGGATCACCTGGCCTCTGTCGCATGCTTCACATTCGAACACGTTGACCCCCACACGTATGCTCTGCCTGGCACATGACCCACCCTCCTCCTCAGTCTAACCCTGTCACTGTGTTTTCCGTGCTTTTCAGAAACCTAGTCACCCCTTGGAAAGGCCACACACTCTCCAGCAAATACCCGGCCACAGCCTAATGCATGAACAGTCTGACATGACCCCATGTGTTTTACTAGTGACCCCTCTCCAAAGCTCCCACGCTGTTAATAACACACACCCACAGTGACACACATGCTTTGCCCGGGGATACAGCACTGTAGCCTTGTGCTGAGAAGAGAAAGCGCAGACAAGAGCCTCTTGAGGGATATGTGGAGAGAGGGTCAAGTGACCGACTTAGGCAACCAAAGCAAATTGTAGACCCATTTATAGCAGCCTTGCTAGCGTTTAGTTTTGTAAACATATAGTCAGTGGAAAAGCACACAATACAACTTTCTTTGACATTTAAAATTCAATAAAATACTACAGCAACTATTTTAGGGTAAGGGTAAGACACTGTTTTCGGTAAAGTTTGCTAGACATCCTGCCTAATTTTTCTTTTCTTTTATGTCTTACATGTAATGTTCAATGCAACATGTATAAATATAAAAAAAATATGATTGAGAGAGAAACAAATGAGACTCAACAACGCTGCATTCACGTTATATGGAATGGACATTATATGGATTGGACGGAAGAGATGGGAAAGATTCCCATTATGGGTGCAATATCTGCCAATACTGATTTCTGTATCACACTGTGTGAAAGTTATGGGGAGAATTTTTTTTGTGTGTGCATACATACATACACACATACACACAATATATATATATATATATGTATATATGTATGTATGTATGTATATGTATGTATATATATATATATATATGTATGTATATATATATATATATATATGTATGTGTATATATATATGTATGTGTATATATATATGTATGTGTATATATATATGTATGTATATATATATATATGTATGTATATATATATATATGTATGTATATATATATATGTATGTATATATATATATGTATGTATATATATATATGTATGTATATATATATATGTGTGTGTGTATATATATATATGTGTATGTATATGTATATATATATATATATGTGTGTGTATATATATATATATATATATATATATATATATATATATATATATATTATGGCATGCCGTTTAGGAAATAATATATATATTTATGGTTTGTCTGTCTGAATATATGGAATGAAAGTCTGAATATATTGAATGAAAGTCTGAATATATGGAATAAAAGTCTGAATATATGGAATAAAAGTCTGAATATATGGAATGGAAGTCTGAATATATAGAATGGAAGTCTGAATATATAGAATGGAAGTCTGAATATATGGAATGAAAGTCTGAATATATGGAATGAACCTTGAATATATAGAATGGAAGTCTGAATATATTGAATGAACCTTGAATATATAGAATGGAAGTCTGAATATATTGAATGAACCTTGAATATATAGAATGGAAGTCTGAATATATTGAATGGAAGTCTGAATATATTGAATGGAAGTCTGAATATATGGAATGGAAGTCTGAATATATGGAATGGAAGTCTGAATATATGGAATGAAAGTCTGAATATATTGAATGAAAGTCTGAATATATGGAATGGAAGTCTGAATATATGGAATGAAATCATCATCTGACATCATTAAGGCACTGGCGCCATCTTGTGTTTTTGATGTGATTAATCCGTATGGATGTAATTGTGACACTATGAGCGAATAAGTAAGAAATCCAGTGTCGGCTATTTGGAGCATTGAAGAGATTACAAACACACTAGCAAATGCATGTACACGCCATAATACTGGGAACCATATCCAGTAGTTCTCCTGATGAAATAATTTATTCTCTTTAATCGTGGAAGACTGAATGCAGGAAACCTCCCAGGCCAGGCAGTTCCCGTTTATCAGGAAAACAAGCCTTCAACCTCACACGTGCCCCCACAACAGCTTAAGTTAGTTCGCATCCGAACTAATCTTTTAAAC
>NC_060158.1:20414680-20471281 GCF_021292245.1 Micropterus dolomieu | reverse complement strand
TATGTGTGTGTAAACATGTTTGTGCAAAATGTTTTAAAACTACCAATGAATTGATTCTATTAACAGGTGTTGTCTGCGTAGCCAAAGCCTAATTTAGCTTATTTCTTTGAGCTTCACTGTTTCTTTGAGCTTCACCAAAAACATCAATTAGCCCTGGTATTGCACTGGCTGGCATTTTCCTTCATTATCAGGAAGCGCTGTAGTTTAATTTTAGTGAGTCATAAATACTCGCTAGTTTACCACATCCTTGGCTGAAAATGGCCCCCAACAGAAGCAGCCCTGTTTGAGTGATATGTACTATGTTTATGGTCATATGCAGTATGTGCAAATAGCTTGGGGCTGGGTGTGACAGACAAAAAGTTGGAAGGTATTTAAAGAACCGAGGAAACCTTTGATGGGATTTGTCGACAATAACATCTAAAACAAATACAATATAAATATAGCCAGCCTTATTCTTTGAGGCCAGCAGTAAGCACAGTGTAGCTTCTCTCTCTGGTGCTAAAACTAGCTTGGCAACCTCAGACAGTCACATGACCTTCACCTTACACGCTGTAGTGGTCCCTTGAGATCCTCCTGAGCACATAAAGTCAGACAGACAGGTTTAATGGGTAATGTGAACACCTTTATGGGCCTGTGACGTAGCCAAGAATCATGCAATCAAAGAGAATGGTAAAGTGACAGACATACAGCGTATGCACACACACACTTACACTTACCCTGCCCCTCATTAAACAATGATTTTGACAGGATTTGTGACAATGGGGGGGAAACATGTCCACTGAGGCAAAATGGGTCACTACTGTTACTTCTGCTGTTCTCTTCCTGTTTTCAATTCTGCGGTCTTGAGTAAAACTTTCAGAGAAATTACACCTCCAAAACCACATCATTTTTATTCTTGTGTATTACCATAAAAGGTCCGCTGCAATCTAGTCCGTCCGTCTCCTTCTTTCTCTCTTTCTCTGATTACAGAAGGTGATGCATGGCATTAGCTGCAGGAAGCTCTGATTAATGCTGAGAACAGTCACCAGAATATCCTCAGATTCATGTGAGGCTCTGAAGTTACACAGCCACTCACAAAGGCATGCACAGCTTTTAGACAAGGTAAACTACATGTATTTTAGAATGTATCCTTTTCATTCATTCTCTTTGGCGTTGTTCTTCTAACCTGTTACCACACGCACACTATCATACAGAATGATTTGTAGCAGAAAAAAGAAATGTTCATGTGGTGTAAATCTACTTGTATTCTTTCATCCTTGCCCCTGCATTGTAAGACAACAGAAAAGCTCCTGACAGACCTACTTTCTTTCACACACACACACACACACACACACACACACGACACTCACTCTTTAATCCTCTCTGTCCTGATCTCCTCCTCACACATCTTTAGCTGAAATCTGCCTCTCACCTCTCGTGCTGATGTATCACTCTTCAAGCTCATGCATCGCCACCACTCTGTCGCTCAGTGTCAGATGTAGTTCATGTGCATTACACATGCTCTCTCTCACACACACACACACACACACACACACACACACACACACACACACACACACGCGCATGCACATCACTATCAAATAAAAGGAGCATCATTTTGCCACTTCTAGCTTCAATACAGCTAACTAATGGCTGCTCAGGCAGACAACGGCAGGTAGTGGAGAGCACCACTATCACAATGCTTATGCTGGGGAAGAGCAGTACTTTTCAGGAAAATCTAAACAAAAGAGATTCCCTGTCTTTGGTTTCAGTCCAGTTTACTGTTTACTGTAATATTTTACCATTCCCTGGGCTGGAATTACCGGTAACAGGTAACAGATTGTAGCATGGCTAAATTAGCTATGAATTTTAATAAATTTATGAGAATTAATACCCAATTATGAATTTTAATATTCAGAAAATATCAAATCTCTCGTTTCGGGGCACCACCAGAGTTGTTATTATCCCTTGTTATTATCCGGACCTCTAGGTAGCTTTTAATAATTATACAATTATTACTAGTGATCAGTTAGTTAATAATCGCTAAATTATCTTAAATCAATCAGTCAGTCTCATATCTAAAGGGTCAATTCTCTTGGCAGGGACGTGGAGATAGTCAACACACACAGTTCTTGATTACAGAGAATTTATTAACTAACTAATGCGATATAAAAAGGTGGTTAAATACAGGGAAAATAAACAATGGCTGAACAATGAGAAATGGAGGTTCGATTGTGGGAAGCATTTGACTCACACGGCAGAGGAGAACTAATGAAAGTAAGCTATGAGTTTAGGAGTTAAAAAGAATATTAACATTACGGGACATCCCTGACCACAGAATGTTTGTTGGGTCTTATTGCTTGTGTTTCTTCCGCTGGGTTGATGGTAAACGGCCTGTTGCACGGGTCCCACGCTAGCTGCCCGATCCTGGCTTTTTGCTAGGGGCAATTCGGCTGTTTTCAGGTTTCCTTCGTTGCCGCTGGTGAGACCACGTGGCTTGGTCTGACCTCGGTGAAGTTGGCCCGATGAACAAGCTTAAAAGGGAACTTGGTCGTTCCTGAATTAGTACAGTGTAACTTAACGGACTGATAACTTTAACAAAACAAAAGAAAGAAGGAAAATAAAACAAACTGAGGGGCAGATCGATGTCGCGGCACTTCGCATGTGTAGCTTCAAGCGAACAAAGGCTTCGTTGGGCTGGTCGAACTCTTGCCTGGAGAGGCACGCCGGACGCGTGCCGAAGCGTCCAGAGAGCAGAGCGGAAGACCAGGGCACGAGGGGAAGAGCAGAGCAGAGAGAGAGAGCGACGTCGTGTGTCGCTCTTTTGTTGCCTGGGGCGTGGTTCCCCCAGGGGGCATTTCAGGTTTCCCGAGGGACTGCCTTTCTAAACTTTAATGTCTAAAGAAGAAGAAAATCTATTTGCGCGTATTATAATCAAATATTTTCCACAATCAAACCTCAATGGTCAGACAGTTGTACCATTCTAAGTTAAGCATTTGGTAACAGGAAACAATTGTCACATTATTGGTCATGACATTTATACATTAACGGCATTTCTGATGATGGTATGTAATACTTATTTCGTCCACTTGGGGGAGCTCAGGTTACATGAGGAAAGCTTAGATTAACCCAAAACAATCTTTCCTTAGGAAATGGGGAATTCAGCCTTAAATTCAAGCTGGATAATTAATAGAGTATAATATGACATTTCTTTATCATCATCTCTAAAGGAATTGTGTGAGAAAGTATTGTGAACAAGCATTGGTTACACTTAAGATGATGGAGTGTCCTTAATCTTGCTGAAAATAAAAACACTGCAAAAGTAACTTATTTAGATTCTTTTCAGCACTAATATCAACAACAGATAGCAACAACATGGTAACATAACTACTCAAATAGAGGCAAACGTAATTAAGTAACTAAAAGATTTAATTAAACTTAATTAAATGCTTTGAGTCTTTGGAGACTGCAGTCTTTGTTTATTTAAAGTTCAGGATGGTCCGTGGTTTATGTCACACTTAGGCGTAAAAGGGGGTATCCCTTTGATGGGGTAATGAAACACAGAGCAAGGTCTGTTGCCACGGTTATGTGTGTGTGTGTGTGTGTGTGGGGGGGGGGGGCAGTTTAGGATTTCCTGCCTTTCCGATAGGCTGTTTGTAATCTCTGGTTAATTTCCCTTTTGTCAGTTTAACAGTCAGTCACCGCTTTATCAGCTTCGGAATCACAAAGGTGCCAGTTTTACAATCAACTGCTCATGAATAGCACTTAGAGAAAGCAACTTTTCCACCCCCTTTCTGTTGGGGTCTCCTTAGCAGTCTGTTGAAGTTGATCTTTAACCCCCATGCTCCTCTCTGGGAGAGGAAAAGAGGAATTTGGAGTAGCTCCAAATTTTTTAAATATAAAATGCACAAATCCACACCGTTGTCCCACTACAAGATATTTGCTGCTGGTACATAACATTTTGTTCAGAAAAACTGGTTGGACTTCCAGTTCCAGATCTGCTCACAATGAAGTTGAGCAGCATAATTTACGATATTTTATATTCTGAACTCATCTGGCCATTTGTAAAATAGTGACAAAAGGAAATCCCTATTATTATGATCAGAATCTAGACTGTTGATTTAATTAATTGCTTAAATACCTAATTTACTTGAATTTTGCAGTTATTGTAGGCCATGCCTGTAATTATAAAAAAACTGCTATTATGAAAAACATGCGCTTTGTGTTAAACCTGTGAAAAAAGATCATGTTTTAAGTTGTACACATGAGCACATACAGAGCAGCATTAGCATTCATTTGGAGTTGTGTCGCTGGCCACCTGAGGAATTCAGGTTTAATGCTGCCTCTCGTATTAGCTCTGTTTTTGGTCTCCCCCAGCTCCTGAGGGAAAAATCCAGCTCTTTAGCTGCTAAATGCTCCACTATGTTCACCAGCTCGTCTTTAACTTTGTCTGTCTCCCATTTGGTGATGGACAGGTAGTAAACAGTGGATTTCTAAAGCTTTTGCACTTAAAACAGCTGCCTGCTGTGGCCAAAAACTAAGCATTGAAAGTGGCTGCAGGCTGGAAAAAACATGACAGTGATGTCAAGGCTGCTATACAGCTCTGTAGAGCTGAGAGGAGATGCAGAGTCATGTAATAATTCTCTGTGGGTTGAAAACTGTGAGTACCATTATTGATATAGTGATATTGATTATAGCAGCTTTAAGTGATTTTGTTCATGATTAACTGACTGTTAATTGTTTCATTATTGATATGAAAAAATTATTGTAATTTGAATCCTTAAAGGTGCAAGTAAAAGTGTGCCATATTCTCCAAACAAATAGGAAGCATCATTTCACACTTTAATGTATATGCTGGTGTGTGCATGGTGACCTGAACTTAATGAAAAATACAGCCCTTCTATTATTCAGCTGTTTATTACCTCACTTGCAAAATCAGCCCTTTTTAGTCAAAGAAAATTCACTATGGCAGAATCCATTTGTTTTCTATGTCATTAAGTTAACCATCATCTGTTTTAATCATTCATCCACTTGTTCTATTGTCTCTCTCAGAATAGATTTGAGTGGGATAGTGTCAAGACAGTCACTAGTAGCTGCTGGATACAGTTCAACTAATGAGCAGCTCAATGTTTCTGACTGGTAGTGTCAGGGCTTTTTTATCAATATGTGTAGCAGTCGCATTTCATTTCTACACCCCTTTGTCCCTTTTGTCATTCAGCATCCCTCTCCTCAGCTCTGTTTCCTACCAAAATAAATATGAGATGTTGCTTATTCATTTTCCATTTGCTCTCATCTCCCTGTCGCTCTCTGCCTCTGACTATGCGGGAGATTGAATTGATAAAATAGCAAGTCAAAAAGAGCAGGGGAAAACATGTACTCATCAACAGACATGTTTTCATAGTCTTTTATTTACTTGTTCATTGGATAAGTCTTTATATATATATATATATGTTGTTGTTTTTTTTGTTTTTTTTTATCAAATAAGGTCAAAGTCCCAGCCTTTTGGATGAGTTGCTGACAGTCAAGAGACTTTCTACCAACTATTTACATGCTGATTTATTGCCATTTTTCACCCTGCCCTATCTGTCTTGTATCATCTCCACAACTTTCTCCACCACCCAAGGGCTTTTAATCTAATTCCGAATGGCACTTTACTCTCTCGTACAATGCCAAAAGAAAGGGCATCCTAATAAAGCTCAGAATATCAAAGTGTCCTTTTGCAAAGCCAATTTATAGCAGAGGGGCCAAGGCTTCTCTTTACCACGGGCATGTCCTGTTTACTTCATGAAGGACTTGTTTTATGTGTCTAAATCATGAATAATAATAATGATGATGGAGCCTTCATCTTGGCACTCCATCACAGTTTGAACCCCTGCCATCGCATAAAACCAACTGCAGACTGATAGAGATAGAGAGAAGAAAAGAGATTTATTTACTAATGTGGTTAGTTGTTTTTTCTTTTTTCCCTTTTGGTTGAAGAATGTATCCTTTTGGAGCATCTTTCTTAGAGGCTTTGGCATTTTGGCAAATAATTAGGAAAGATTTTCATGACATTCATGCCAATAAAGTTTGCTGAGTTAATGATGAGTTCTACTGACGGAGAGAAACAGAGAAAGAGAAGGCAGATGTGCAAAGAGGGAAAAAGGATGCAGAAAAGAGAGGAGGAGCTGACCAGAAGGGAAACAGAGAGAGGAAGGAGAAGCAGCAGGGGAGGTGTTTGTGTGGAAGCGAAGATGATGGTGAAGGGGAGGTACTGGCAGCAGGAAGAGAATGATGAGGAATCATGCATCAGATGAGATAAACAGGCACGGAGGCGGCTGCAGAGAAGATGCAGGGGGAGAAGAAGACAGACTGTGGTCTATGGAGGGGATTGATTGTTGATCCTGGAAATGTAGAGATTACAGCTTGGGATGTTTCTCTTGACAGGAAACTGATATATGGCATAGAGAGAGAGGGGAATGAGAGAGCATGGGTACAGAGAGGGAGTGACAAAAATGAAAGAGTAGACTAAGAATTTCTCTCTTCCACTGGTGACCTTTAGAAATGGACAACAGGGCCACGCACTGCAGTCATCCCTCTCTTGCCTTCCTTAGATTCCTTTAAAATAGAAAAAAAAATGTCGCCAGTCTGTCTATATCTGAACCCCCCCCCCACAAGGATTTATGGCTGTAAAAAATTAAAATAAAACATAAGCTCCTATTGTGTGCTAATGCACCCATCTGTGCTTCTGAAAGCACTTTCTGGTTTCTTCTTGCACAAACACAACTAATATGTGCTGTTAATCCCTTTCTCCACTCAGCCAATGCCGAGTAGTCACTTTTGACCACACAAGCACATCCACACGTGTGTTTACTCAATTTTATTGTTAGGCAGTGATGCATTAGCATATTACAGTAAGGTTCTGACTTTTTTTAGTCATGAGTCCTGCAAGGAATTACTGTACAATTTCAAATCTAATAATTAAAGAGCAGCTGCTAATCTCACTAATGATTCATTACTTTGACATTTTAGTAGATGACACTGCTGAATGGAGGGTTGATGTCAGTTCGTCTCTGTGTGTTCAGCAAAGAAACTGTCCTGGGAACATGTAAACTTGGCATACGGGTTGGACGTAGGGGAGCAGCTAGCCTCTGCCAAGAGAGGGGGAATGTAACTTCCAGTAACTCTAAGTTGTCATATTTACTTGTTGTGTCTTTATAGCTGGCTAGCTAGCCACGGGTAAGCTTACACCTTGATTTTGTTTTTTTACTTCTGGGGTGTGTATACCTCCAAATCTTAATGTTAGGCTGGCTCCTCATGAGCCACAGTCTCTTGTTTTTTATTTGTGCCTTGTGTCAAAAATACAGAAGATGCGAAAAGTTTTGCAATCAGCAATGTAACAAACATTGTTTTTTTAAGTTTATATCATAATAATTATCGTCAAAATATTGATTAAGTGTTTTTGTTTTTTCAATTAGTAAAATGATTGATGTATAGCATTTGCAAGTACCTAGCCCAATATTACAATTCTGTTTTACTGTTCAGGCAAATTCTATTCTCCCAAATGTGCGACCCTGTATTGTCAGTCTCTGCCTTATGATGTCGTATAAAGACCCTGGATTGAGGTATTTCCTCCTCTCAGTTTCACAATCGGGGCCAAGCTTATGGGAGCTGTAGAAATCAGCAACTCCACAAGCAAAGTGAGCATGTCTCTCGGTGCTGAATTATCATAGCTGGCTGGCTTGACACGCCTGGGAATGAAAGGGAGGGGGAGAGGGAGAGCAGAGGTTGACGTGCTTTTTTCAGTTCTCGTGCATGATCCAGGTGACAGGTGCTGGTGCAGAAAATGGCAGCCCCCACAGGGCTCCACCTAAGGGGGCTGCCATCACCGGTCTGCAGGTGTACGTGGAGGTGTGTGATTGCGTGCATGAGGACTGCCACAGTATATCATACATCAGCACTTCAACGTGTATGTGTTTGTACACATTTGCTGTTGTGTGTGCTTCACTGTGTGTGTGTGTGTGTGTGTGTGTGTGTGTGTATGCATTATGACAGTAATACTCTATGACAGAATGATCACACCCTTCTCCCCACAGCTCCGAGGAGTCTCTCAGCTCCACTCCTCTCCCTCCACCGCCCCCAAAGGAGCTATGTGCTTCCACATATGTCAAAGTCTGTTTTCTGTGGGCAGTGAAGCTCCTTTGCATCTCATTCTCTCTCCTCTCTGCCTGCCTACATAATCTCGGGAGTCTTCCCAATACCTAAAAACCGAACTAACAAAAATCAAATGCTAGAAAAACGTACGTGACAACATGACATGACAACATTAAGCCATACCGTCCATCTGGCCTGCTGTAAGTTTGTGTTTGTGGCTGTCTTCTGTGGTGGTATGCCTCTGCTGCGGCACATAATGAGGATGTGGATTTAATAACTAATTATATCCTTATTTGTCACTGTTTAATGAGCTGAGAGAAGTTTTGAACCCAGATGTGAAAGCAAAAAAAAAAAAAGAAAAGTTGATACTGTTGACATCTGGCTGACAGTCTGATACTAAAAGAATAAAAAAAGCTGCATGATCTACTTGCTTTCATAACCCAATGAAATGTGTGTCATTACCATAATGTTTTAATACATCTACGCACATAAAAAGAATCTCAAGCAGGATATAATAAAAAGCATATAGGATTGGAAGAGTTTCAGCCATAATTTAATCTTACTGCAAAAACAAGGGGGAAAACAAAACGCATCACGTCAGCGACACTCCTGCGGGGGGCTTACATTCTTGAGTGATCATATTGCATATCTCAATCTTAACAAGTAATTAAATGTAGTATTGAAGCTTAAAATCTGTTTTTTTCCCTCTCTTTCTCCCTGGTAAAAAAAAATAAATGATGAAATGTGCCAGCGGGTTGAAATAATTTCACTTGTTTCACTGCAATTTATCTTGTTTGCAGAAAAAAAGGGAGCAACTGTAAGACTCAATATGCCATTTAATTACTTGTTCGGGCTTAGATTTTCTTTTTGTGCTGCACCATCTTTTAGAACACTCTCTCCTCTTCACTCCATTCCTCCTCTTCTCCAGCAAGTAGAGTCCTGTGCAGTTAGCCACTGCTTGGACCATAAAGCATCTCACCTGCATTAGTCCATTTCCAGTCAATTACTCCTCCTAAATCACGGCCTCCAATAAAGAGTGAACAGATACTTTCAACAGAGGGACTTAGTGTGCAGGTGCTAGGGGTGTCACATCATAAATCTTCCTACCTTGTTTGGCGAACCATGCAAGGCGCTATAAAAGGTGGACGGCACAAAAGTTCCCGTCCTTGACTGCTGGTCCGATAAGGTTTGAGAGGTGCCTCCTCACATTTCTCTGGGAGTGACGCATGAGGCATTGCAAGTGTGAGCCGGTTGACACAGGGAGACAGTGTAAGAGAGAGACGGGGGGGGGGGGGGCCCTAGTGCCTCTAATGTAATTGCCTGGACCACTTCATCATAAACAAAGCACTCGTGTGCAACATTGGCTTATCTCCCCCAACCACCACTCTACCCTCAACCCCTCCATCCCAGGCGACACTCTCAGGAAGCGGCTTAAGGACGACTTTAGGCCACATCAATAATGCCACAAAACATATAATGATATTAATTGAATAATAATATAAAATTTCGCCAAATATGGTAATTTAATTAGTCTAAGTGGTTTAATTAGGGTAATTTTTAACATCAAACAAAACTCTTTACAGATGGAAAACAAAACCTTAATCTATAATAATAATCATTAAAGGGGAACTCCAACGATTTTACACATCAAAGTCTCTTTACATGTCTTTGAGAATACTGCTGCATATGTGATGAAAGTTGTATTTATGTATATATAAGTCAGATAAATTGCCTCAAGTAAAGACAACAAGTTTGAAAATGAAAAAAATTCTGGGACAGTGGCGTTAGAAAGAAGTGGGCTTACCTGACCTCTGTAGCCCGGTCCTCCTCTCTGCTTGAGGCTGGTGGCTCAAGGCTATATTAGCTGCAAAAGACCTGTTGTAGTGATGAAGATAATTATCACCTAACTCTGCAGTTTCCATCAGCTCTAGTGAGAGTTTCAACATCACCCAAACAAACCATGGGTTGAGGGGTCATTATTTTTATTGTGCATGGGTATGCAAATTGAATCCTACAGGGAAAAGACAGACTTTGATCATGAAGATTATAATATAGAAAATCAATGACAAAATGCACATACATTAAATTGCAATAGTGAAACAATGGAGGAAATGAATAGATAAAATAAAATATTAAAAGATAATTACAGTTTGATTGGAATCACTTCTTTGTAAACCACAATCTGTTCCTATCATTGTAATATTTCAATGGAAGTGTACAGCAATATTGAATAGTATTCATTAATAATACACTGCACAATATGGGTGAAAAAGTTGAATAAATGAATTCCTTTAACTGATGAGGCTCAGAAAAACAAATCCGTGGACCTAGAGTAGAATATTTTGTTGCACAATAAAATAGTTTCTCTTAAAAGCTTCTGTTTGTCACCATGCCTGCTTTAAATACTTTAAACTGAAGAATATAACAATGGAAGGTAAAAAAAAAAAAGGAAAATGTGTGTATCTGATTTAAGGAATGCCTTCCTGTCTTTTATATATTTGTTGACAAAGAGGCTTGGTGGACAGCCTGGGGAAAGTGTGTGTGCACGTGTGTGCGCGAGTGCATGCTTGTTGCCTTTGTGTACCCGTAGCATGATAAGCGGGCTTTGGTTGACTGGCTGAGTAGCCTTGCATTAAGCGCAGCCTCAGACGAAGGCACCTATCTCTCATGGCTTCCTCCTCCCTTCCTATCTGGACTCTTGTTGACTGTGTACTACCCACACACCATCCAATCTTCACTCACGTTGACTTTGTACCACATGTAGACACACATGCAATACAGAAACACGACCAACACTATTTATCTGCTGTTTCTTGTGCTAAAGCATCTTAGTGTTCGTTCATATCTGTGTGTAACAATTGAGGGCAAAAAATAGAGAAAATAAATCTTTCATCTTTGTTGATCGATTTCTCTTTCACCACCGTGTCCCACTGTCTCGCACACCCGTTCCACTGCAGCATGCATGCTGGGCTGAGATTGATTTATTGCAGGGTTCTATCCCAGTGCCCTCTCTGGCATTTATTTGGTACATGCCAAGTTAAAGTTGATCCATATCTGAGCCGACCGACAGCCCCCAACCCCTCTGCTCTTGTGATCTTGGTGTCCTCATTGATCCGACTCTCAGTTTGCAAAGAGGAAGGCTGAAAGGGCTGCACGATTGTGCCGATTTCTGTGAACTGACACAGGGAGGAGAGGAGGCTGGAGAAAGATGAGTAAAAGTCTATTTCCCCCTGAAATGATAAAGCAGACTATATGACTGAATCTGAGGACAATGGACAAACAAGAACATTCGTCTTCGCAAGCACTTTCCTCCCCAAATCCTTTCAAACACTATCTGTACCTCGGATATCGCTCTGGACATCTTCTTTGCTTTTCTCCCCCTTTGAGATGGTGCGAGATTTCTAGCTATGAAGAAACTCAGCCAACCTCACACACAAAAGTAGATTGTGTAAGAAGCGGAAAACACACAGTTTGAAAGTATAAAGAGAGGAGGCTCATAATATTCAATAAAAAAGTTAAGGCAGACAAGAGAGATATATGCCAAGCATTGTCTGCACTGCAGTATCTGAGCAAACAGTGCTATAGAGCTTAATGTAATTGGGATGGGGCCAATGGAGAAGTTAATGTCTTTAGTCCTTGAATATTCTCCTACTATTACAGTTAGGTTCCTAACACACCTTTGTTCCAGGTCATTACTGAAGAGGCTTTAGACTACTTATTGATGGTAAATCATTCTATTAGATTTAAATGCCTAGTACTTGAGTACTCACTGGTAAATATTCAATAGTTTAAAAGTTTAAGATGGGATAAGTTAAGATATGAGGAGGATTTTAAACATCACGACTAGTTCAGTATTTTATATATGCTATATTCCGGTAGGCCATTTCACTGAAGACATGTTGATATGTCACAGCTTAAAAGCATAATAAAATGAATGATGATGGCTCAGATCGAGTTTGCTTCAATTTCAGGGTCCTGGTCCTGTGAATGTCCACTTATTGTCCCAATATCATGGCTTATTGGGACACCTGAATATAACAGAGCCGCTGTTAATGTTACTAACACATGTGCTTTTCCTGCTATGACAAGTCAAATGTCCAATGTAAAAAACAATTATTTCTCATGGGCATGTGTTTTATCCCCACTAAACACTACAGACTTAAACTACAGACACAATACACTGCAGTTGTACATATTTAGTCAATTTAAGTTTTCAAGACTGCTCAATCATTCATCAACAACAAAAGATGAAAGTGAAGAAAAAGTGTGCAGTTGTGAAAGTGCTGATGACTTGTTGATGACATCTCTAGCAGGTGTAGGTGTTGATGGTAAGGTTACAACACAAATATGACGTACATATGCAGATTTTCTAAACAAAACACATTTTTCTCACTTTTTATAAATGTGAATCATTGCATGGCGTTTTACTCATTTTACTAAAAGTAAAGCTGGTACATTCTGGAGGTATGGTGGAAGTGACTGAGCCCTTCATTAAACTTAAATATGTGAAGCCTTAAAGAAAAACAACATCAAATCCCACTACCATGCACAAAAAGTTAGTTGCAAAAGGCATAGGATCATATACTAAAGTATATTGAAAACTGTGTTTGGGGTGACAGTATGTTTTGGGAATTGATCGGAAAGAGATGGATAATTCTAAGCTATTTGCAGTTCAGTTTCAGCCATGGTCTGGTATTCAGGAAAGTAGATATGCCAACAGACCTCTGATGTTGGCATTCACAGCAAGCAAGCAATAACCTAATGTACAATTGAAATGAAATATCATGCTGTAAACCTTATCACTGGATTAGCAAAAACCCTAACCAAATCAGTGTCACTGTACTTATTTATGAAATATAACATAAACATGTAGTAAATGGAGATGAAGCCTTATTATTTAACATGGACAGGCACTTAAGTAAAAGTGTTTAAGTGAGCAAAAAAGAAGAAGAATGGTGGAAAGACAGAATAATTCAACATTGTGAATTTGCTCAAAGGGATTTTTGTGCACTCATGCCATATTTTCATGCCATTACTCTCCCACCTTGCTGCGTAATTTGGGATAAATAGTGAATAATGAATAATACTTGCTAAGTACCATACTGAATCTCTGAGTTCATTGAATCTGTCTTGGAACACAGAAGACTCAAAAACACGAATTTGTCCTTTGGGGGTCAATGGAGTGTCACAAAAACAAATGTTACACAAAACCCTGCAGAGTCTACAGTGGTGGATTATATCCTCAGATGAAGTACTACTTTTGCCAACCGCATATTTAAGCTTCAAACTAAAGAAAATAATTCAACCTAAATCTGATGAGAAGCTCACAGAAAAGAAACTAAACATAACATAATATGCTCTTGTATATCAGACACAGGAGCTTTTTTATTATCCATGAGCCTTATAAGCTATTCCACACATCAAGCTAACTAAGAGCTAAAAAAGCATTGGTAAAGCTCTGCAAGGGGTCAGAATTGGGAAGTGGCAATTTTTTATGTTTTCTAGATCTGTGCTGCCTCACATTTTTAATAGTTTTAGGTCCTAAAAAAAGAGGGAATCAAGTTAACTGTCTATTCGGAAGAGGCAACAGGCTTCGTCCCACTTCGTCTGCGGTGGAATGATATGCATATCATCACGCTGTGATTAAGTTTATGTAGGTATATGCTTGCAGTTTTCACAAATTAAAACTATTAAACCTAATAATTACTCTCCCTCTACATTAAATAAAATGGTTTACTTTTCAAAAGGGCAACAAACTGACTCAAATAAAAAAGGAATAAATGCAGTATACTTCTCCTCACATGTGAAAACGGAAGTGCAAGGTCAGTTAAACAATTGTCTCTTGAGTCTTAAGTTGTCCAGTATTTTATAGGTAAGCCACTTTATTTTCCTTAGAGAGCACTCATATTCAATGGGCCCTTTTGTTGAGAAAGTAGATGCCAGATGCCTGACTGACAGCTTGGCGGATAATGCATTGTTGCTGAGACAAAAAAGACTCAGAAAAAAATTGTTTGGCACATCTTCCATAATTTATCAGAATAAAAATAAAGCACTTCAAAAATATTCTTCATCAGTAATGGACTGATGCCCACCCTCCCCCGCCCATGCCGACGTCTCCCTCTACCCTCTCACTCCCTCTGCCTCTCTCTGTCTATTTGTCCTGAAGGCAAATTGTGATTGGCTGATTAAAACAATTACTGAGATAACAAAATGCAATCAAGTATGGACGTTAGCGTCATGCAGATATGTGGACCACCTGGAATATGCGTTGGATGATTTAGGCGTTATGTCCACACGCCGCGGAGAAGATAAGACCAAAACACAGGAAATAAAAGCCTGATCAATACACGTGAGCTGTGTGTGGACGTCTAAATGAAAAGATTATGGTTTCAAACCCCACAAGTAACATAAAGAATGTTCAGGGAAATCAGTATGTGGTATATTTTTACATATTTCCTTGATTCCTCTGTTGATCATATTAGAAGATATGCCTGAAGCTGCTCCTCTTCTGTCTATTTTCACCTCCTTCTCCACTGTATTTTTATCCTTCACCTTTAGATCAGTGTTATTATGCAGCTTGTCCTGCTCTGCTTCCCTCTTTTTGCACACATTTAGCAGGCAAGGGAGGTCTGGGACGCCCAGATGTTTGCTGAACTGGAAGCCTGAGTTGGCAGCAGCTGCCAGCCCATCACAGAGGAACACAGACAGGAAGTAAAAATATCAGCATGCAGTTTGTCTTTCCTTTTAGATCCTCTGTCTCCTTTTCTCCAGCTCACCTCCTCCTCCTCCATCATCTCCACTCTTTTCCTTCCTCCAAATATGAGAGTAAAGTGATTCACTCATAAACATGCACAGATGGGTGGTGACCACAGAATAACCTTCAGTTTAAGTTTATGGAGTACAAAAAAATGTGTTATGATTGGTAGTAATCCTCTTATCTAGCTCTCACAAACATATATCACCATCCTGCCAGATCCTGAAAATCCTTCCTCTTTTTCACAAGCCTAGATAGTGAGGTGATATTAGAGGCAATATGTTTTAAGTTGCTTTGTAGCCATTAACTCTACTCTCCGTGATCCTGCTCTATCCAGCACTCATCTCCCAACATCTATTGTCTACTCGCCCCATTTTATTTCATAAAACTTAAAAAGCTGTGAGAGTGAGCGGTGGCTGAAGGGAGCATGCAACAGAGAGACAGAGAAAGAAAGAGGCACCCTGGCAGGAGGCGGAATCCATTTGGAGCACTTAGTCAGCCAAGAGTCCCCAACAACAAAATTGAGAGAGGGAAAATGACCAGCAGGCAGCTGCCACATTTCCGGTCCAACGTTCCAGTGCAATGAGAACAAAATGTAGTGTAACCTAGAAATAACAATCCAGCGCATGTGTGCATGTCGGTTTGGCTTTCTGTCAAACAGCTTCCTCCATTCTTTCCTCGGTCACCATTTTGTTTTCGCCACAGCTATGACACAATTTCCCAAATCTGCACTGCAATGAAGATTTTTAGTGTTGTGTCTCTGTGTTCTTCACATGGGTGAAACATGTCATGCAGTTTGATTATAATGTTATGATCAGTGCTTAATTCTCAGCTCTTCTGACTGTGCCAGTAAATGCCAATTAGTGTCATGCTTAGCCAAGTGTATACAGAGGCAGACCCAAAATGCAGACACCAAATCTGAGCAGATTATGTTCTTTTAGTTTATTAACAAAGGATAAAAATAACCTACAAACAAGGTGAGGCAGGCAGTTCAAAAGCAATAATCCGAACTCCAAAGTAAATCCAACAGAAATCCATAAAACAGGCAGAGGGACTCAAGCAACGGGGAACACAATGGACAGGACAGCAGCAAACAACACAAAGCCAACGGTGCAACTGTACAGACCAAAACGCTCGTCTCGTCCTTCTTTAAGCGAGATGATGAGTCTATGTATAATATAATACTAAGCTGACCTCTGGTTTCCACTGTGTGACCCACTAACAATCTTTAAAAAAACAACTAACAACGCTTTACCGTGCAATGAAGTCGACACCTAAACTGTCTGATTCAGCCATTGCTAAACACATCAGTTGTGGTCACACGAAAAGCAGAAATTGGCTTTCTGAATTCCCCCAGAGCCTTCAATCAGAGGCCATATGCTTTATCCATTGCAACCAAAGCCTCTAATAAAGGCTGTGTGAAAACATTCCCCCTCTCTGTAAGATTCTGGACCCCTAAGCATGGCATCCAAAGCAGAATTCAATTTCATCAAGATTTTCCTATACAATCAACGACTTCGGGCCGGGCGCATCACCTTGGCAACGCGTCTGATGAAAGTGTCTATAGGTACGGAACGTAGCGAGCTAGAAGGGAAGGGGAGTGTCAGACACACACAGAGTCTTTTGGCATATGATTGTTTAAAGAAAGTGTTACTTAAAAATATTTGTTTCTGACAATAATACCAATTTTTGGGAGAACTGCACGCACAATCTTGTTTGAATATGTGGTGCTGTAACAGTTTAGCCTAATCTATGACTTATATTTACACCCCTAGTGCCAACTGAATAATAAGTGCTATTACACTGCATTTAAACACCATGATGATTATTTTTAATTCCATCATACTTCTTTCTTCCAGCTAAGGATGACTTCTGCTGAGCTTCGGTGACACACTGGCAATTACACCCATCTTATATCAGCATTTTCTGTCCAAAGCAGAATAAAAGAAGGAAGGCTGAAAAAATTTAAGTCTTTGGAGAGTATCTTAGATTCAGTGTTTTAGAGGAACGGATCTCGCTGAGGCAAATGTTGGAGCCAAAGCTGTTGGTTTCAGATGCTGAAGTGAATACTAGCCAGCAAAGAATGGCAAAAATCTTAACCAAGCCTGTGCGAGTTTTTAAGATGGATAATGACTAGTGTCCTTCACAGCCTTTTCCTCATCTGCAGTTTGTTGGACAGAATAAAACAATTTTGTTTCCAGGCAGCGAACCTAATCCTGTTCACAGTGAACTGAACAGCTGGCAACCAGATGTCTACTCTCCTCAGCTGCAATTCTGCTTATCAGGCTGGATAAAGTCCAGCAGTAGTGACATTATGTCTCAAATGTCTGAACAGTGAGCTGAGAGTGCCCATGGAGAGCCAGACAGGCCATCCTTACTGTAAGCCTTCAGACAGTCGATTACTGGACCAGGGCTGGGCATTGATCCTCCTATAGCCGCGGGTTGGAATGTCTACACAGTATGTGATTTAGAGAGCGCACCGCCATCCACAGCTATAGTGCCTGACAGACACAAGCAGAAGTATTTTTCTGTATTGAACAAACCACTGTGATCCTAATTCGGGTACTTACTTCTTCAAGTACATAAATGAACACATAGAGATATGTGGGTGCAAAGAGCATAGTTTGTTTGTCAGGATTGTGGAAAATTTGGACTAATTTGTTCAGAGAAGTAGCTGAGTGAGAAAAAAGTAATTTGTTGCAACTTGATTCCTTCCTTGCCTTGGAGCTGTCATCTAAAAGCAACTTCAAATATGACATGTAGCACAGCTGCATCATCTGTCCACTGTTTTGTTACAGCCTGCCACTATGATCTCTGTCAAATGAGCAGACCAACTGTCGCAACAAATAGGCTACATAAAGGCTACGGATCATCTTGTCACAATCCAGAAACATGTCAGCATAATGACATGTAAAAACATCTTGAGGTTGCAATAAACATGTAGCATCTGTTGAAAGCTGCAACAATCACAGATTACAGTATCATGCACTACATAGAAATCCTGTAGGCCTAACTTTTTTGGGTACACCTTTTGCCTGTAAACAGGAGATCAATTTAGCCTTCAGCTTGATGAGGTGAAATGTTTCATCATCTGCCCCCATAAGGGATGACACAGTAAAACTTTTCTCAAATAGGCTATAGCCTATAGCCCCAGTTACTACTGTCGTCACAGGACTATAGGCTACTTTTGGAATGACATGTGCGGACTACATATTGGGCACTATTATTACTATATAACATAAAATACATAAATAATGAATATGATTAGGGTTGAATCCAGAGGATGCTCTGGATGATTTTATAGCCTAATAATTTGACGTCACTAGCTGTTTGCACTCGTTTTGTCACAATTATACAGTGGAATTAGTGTGATGTGTGTATTGGCTCTGACACAATCCACACATTACATCCAAAAATTAAACCATCAGTAATGGAAAGATGAAATGTCATTAAGGAATGCAGTTAAACCAGCACCTTATAAGTTGCAACACAAACGGTGAAGGATAGAATGTTTTGAATACAAAAGAATGATGTAGACTCCTGCTCCCACCATTGGTTGTATATTCCAGCTGCATGTCATGCCTCTTTTAAATGTCCCGGCTGTTGAAAAGAATTCCACAAAGGAAACACCAGTGTATGCTCGATTATAGCTCCTCAGGAATACCTCCTCGCTCCTCAGGTATTCCTCCTCGCTCCTCAAGGTGCATTTTAACAATTTAGATGTCCTTCAAGATGGCACACTGAGATTTCCAGGTCACAAGCAGGGAGATGGAGGAGCGAAGAGGAATCACAAAATAGAGAAATGAGAAGACCCTTTACTGGAGTGAAACTAACTTTCAAATGTACATTCTTTCTCCTAAAAAATACAAAAGCAAGATTCCTAAGCAATAAGAATAATGCACAACACCCGATCATAATTTCCATTTATTTCCACTACAGCCTGGATTTTTGGCTGAAAGTACTGTCATATCTGTGTTCACAAAAAAAGAATGTGACAAATGGCAACGTTTGGTCCAATAGAATGATGGAAAGAGGTGAAGCAACAGCTGGGTTTCTGAACAGTCTTGGAGATGGCATCTGCTTTACTCAACATGCAAAGTATCATTGATTTCCGCTAGACACCAATTGCTTTAATTCATTTATCAGCCATTTGTTGCATTACAGTTGCTTACTAGCCTACCAATTTGTAACAGCTCATTATAAACAGAGCTTAGTCACATACTACCAGCAATCAGACAAAATTTCCACAGTGTATGAAGATGATATTGATCGTAAGTGAGACATCAGTGGGTGTTACGACTGTGGTCGTAATTTGTAGGCTTTGTGTTTTGTTTGTTATGTTGGCCTTGGCTCACCCAGTGCAATTTAGTTTATCACCATTTGTTTCACTCCGTTATAAATAAATCCACTATTCATTATTTTATAATAGTCTAAGTTCTGTTTATGTGGCTCCTTGGGAGTAAGAGAAGATGGGGGTAGTTTCATGTTATCTCTGGGCCCCTAGACTGGGCATAACAGTGGGCTTTTAGTGAGTACATTTTAGCACACAACTGTGGTGGTTTCAGATGTTTTGGTGCACAGTAACCAGATTAGCCAGTTTAGAAAGTAAAGTCTTTTCACCTCACTCGTCCCGGTTAAATGCAGCAGTGTCTTGTAATTAACCACTCAGCCGCTGCTCAGCAAAAGTTACATAATCTTACTTTAAAAGGTTCAAAGGCACGTTATCAGATGTCATTACCGAAACAATAACATCTGATAAGATTGCATATTTATACAAGGTATAAATGTGGTCAGTTTCCAAAGGAAACCTAAAGCTAAGGGCAATATTGTATTAATTTGCATTAGACGCAGGTATACCTAATACATTGGTGACATCAGCCGTCTGGCCAACACAGCAGCATTAGTCCAGACCAAAATAATAATGATACACACTGGGTCACCGGCCATTAAAGATATTCAACACCCTGATGGATTAACGATCATTAAAGGATAAGATGAAACAAACAATTTGTGCCTAAAAGAAGCCCAAGGATATTCCACCACTTTGTTCCCTTTCTCCCTTTAAATACCAGCCACAAATCTGATTGCTGTGTTTCATTCAATTTAGTTTGCCATTTGTAGCTAATTAATCTAAATTTCCCCGCTACCTCATGATCAAAACAAAACAGATTGCCAAGATCAGGTGGCTTTTTGTTTATCAACAGTATTAAACCGTAATCTGCGTGCTGAGAGGGATGTCTTGCTTTGTAAATAACAGAATCCTTGACTATAAACCAAAACAGTGCTTTCATAAATTCACGACTGGAATCATCAATGCGTATATATATATATATATATATATATGAACCTAGTTCATTCTGGGATCCAGCTCCAATTCATCTGCCCATCCTAAATAGAAAAGAACTTTCTCCCAATTATCGACTCCTATTCACAGGAGCTTCTTTCACAGAGTGTCAAAATTGGACCCACATGTATTGATATTCTCAAAGA
Organism: Micropterus dolomieu; assembly: GCF_021292245.1. Lineage (NCBI taxonomy): Eukaryota > Metazoa > Chordata > Actinopteri > Centrarchiformes > Centrarchidae > Micropterus > Micropterus dolomieu. Next base: position 20,450,925 of record NC_060158.1, on the reverse strand, counting down.
TGTATACTGGCTGACATTTTATCAGATCGAAGTAAGAAATTTAACTCCTGCTACCTAATTGCTATTCTTCCTCTGGTTCCAAAAGTGTACCACTTCAGCCCTGGCGAGGTGGAGATAATTCTTATCTGAATTTGCAGAGTTTTTGTCAACATTAGTCCTTAAAACGGACAAAGTTATTATTGTAGGGGATTTTAATATTCATGTGGACGTTGAGAATGACAGCTTCAGTACTGCATTCATCTCTCTGTTAGATTCCATTGGCTTCTCTCAGAGTGTTCATGAACCGACTCACTGTTTTAACCACACCCTTGACCTTGTTTTGGTATACGGTAAAGATTTACTTGAATTGAACATTTAATAGTGTTCCCACAGAATCCCTCTTTGTCCGACCACTGTTTGATAACTTTTGAGTTTGTATTGCTGAACTACACGCCATTGGGCAAAAATTTCTATACAAGATGTCTGTCTGATAGTGCTGTAGCTAAATTTAAGAATGCGATTCCATCAGCTCTAAATTCATTATCAAGTCACAAAGTAACGGAGGACTCCTATGCTAATTTCAGTCCCTCCCAAATCAATCATCTTGTTGATAGTGCTGCAGGCTCGCTGCGAATGACACTCGACTCTATAGCCCCTCTAAAAAAGAAAATAATAAAACAGACGGTTAGCTCCATGGTATAATACTGAAACTCGCAAATTAAAGCAAATATCGCGGAAACTTGAGAGGAACTGGCGTTCCACCAAACTGGAAAATTCTCGTTTAATTTGGCAAGATAGTCTTAAAACTTATAGGAAGGCCCTCCGTAATGCCAGAGCAGCGTACTACTCGTCATTAATAGAGGAAAATAGGAACAACCCCAGGTTTCTTTTCAGCACTGTAGCCAGGCTGACAGAGAGTCACAGCTCTATTGAGCCAAGTATTCCCACAGCTCTCAGTAGTTACGACTTCATGAGCTTCTTTAATAATAAAATTCCAACTATTAGAAACAAAATTCACCAAGACCTGCCCTCAACTGGCACCGAATTATCTCTAAACTCAGGAACCTTAGAAACAGCTGTAAAACCAGATATATGTTTAGACTGCTTTGCTTCCCTCAATCCTTACCAACTAACTTCAATAATTTCTTCATCTAAACCATCAACCTGCCTCTTAGACCCCATCCTGACTAGGCTGCTGAAAGAAGTTTTACCCTTAGTCAGCACTTCTATAGTAGATATGATCAATTTATCTTTATCAACAGGCTATGTACCACAATACTTTAAAGTAGCTGTAATTAAACCTCTTCTGAAAAAGCCCAAACTTAATCCAGATGTTTTAGCCAACTATAGACCTATATCTAACCTTCCATTTCTCTCAAAGATCCTGGAGAAAGCATTTGCTAAACAGCTGTGTGACTTTCTACAGAGCAATAGAAAAGGAAAAAAGGATTTAGAGCTCATCATAGCACAGAGACAGCACTGGTGAAAATTATTAACGACCTCCTCATTGCATCAGATAAAGGACTTGTCTCTGTACTGGTTTTATTAGATCTTAGTGCTGCATTTGATACCATTGACCATCAGATCCTATTGTAGAGACTGGACCATTTCATTGGCATTAAAGGAACCGCTCTAAGCTGGTTTAAGGTGCTGGTTTGTACATGTTAACAATGAGTCCTCCATGCACGCCAAAGTTAGTCACGGAGTTCCTCAAGGATCTGTCCTCGGACCAATCCTGTTCACTTTATATGTGCTTCCTTTAGGCAATATTATCAGGAAATATTCCATAAACCTTCATTGTTATGCAGATGATACTCAGTTATATCTATCGATCAAACCAGATGAAACTCATCAGTTAGCTAAACTTCAAATGTGCCTTCAGGATATTAAAACCTGGATGACCTGTCATTTTCTAATGTTAAACTCAGATAAAACTGAAGTTATTGTTCTGGGGCCCAAACACCTCCGTGACGCATTATCTAAAGATATAGTTTCCCTTGATGGCATCGCCCTGGCCTCCAGCACCACTGTGAGGAATCTTGGAGTTATCTTTGATCAGGACATGTCGTTTAAGTCTCACATTAAGCAAATATCAAGGACCACCTTTTTTCACCCAAGTAATATTGCAAAAATCAGGAACATACTGTCTAAAAATGATGCCGAAAAACTAGTCCATGCATTTGTTACTTCTAGGCTGGATTACTGCAATTCCCTATTATCAGGCTGCTGACAGGAACCAGGAAAAGAGATCACATTTCTCCTGTTGTAAAATCCAGAATAGAATTTAAATCATTCTTCTCACATACAAAGCACTTAATGGTCAGGCACCATCTTATAGTAAGAGCTCATAGTATCTTACTACCCCACCAGAGCACTGCGCTCCCAGAATGCAGGGTTACTTGTGGTTCCTAGAGTCTCCAAAAGTAGAATGGGAGCCAGAGCGTTCAGCTATCAAGCTCCTCTCCTGTGGAACCAGGTTCCAGTTTGGGTTCAGGAGGTAGACACCATCTCCACATTTAAGACTAGGCTTAAGACTTTCCTCTTTGATAAAGCTTATAGTTAGGGCTGGCTCAGGTGAGTCCTGAACCATCCCTTAGTTATGCTGCTATAGGCCTAGACTGCCGGGGGACTTCCCATGATGCACTGAGGTCCTCTCTCCTCTACTTTCTCTCCCTCTCTATGCAACCTCATCCCATTATTGCATGTTACTAACACAACTTCTCCCCTTTACGGTAGTCTTGTGCTTTCTCGTCCCTCTCCTCTCTCCTCCTATCACTTCCTGCAGGTGTTTCTGCCTCTGGAGGTGTGGAGTCTGGATCTGTGGTTGCGAGTCACCTGCTGCCCCCGTGATCCTGCTCGACACCCTCTGCTACAACTATTGTTATTGTTATTATAATCATTAACATTAAGATTATTATCATTAACACTACTATAAATATCTGTACCATTTTTCATTTAGTCTATAGCAACATCACCTTTACTGTCTGTACCTCTGTGTGTATATTGTGTAGGCTGCCTCCCTCCCCTCTCTGTCCTTCTCTCTCTCTCTCTCTCTCTCTCTCTCTCTCTCTCACTCTCTCGCCCTCTCTCTCTCTCTCTCCTTCACCCCCAACCGGTCGAGGCAGATGGCCGCCCACCCTGAGCCATGGTTCTGCTTGAGGTTTCTGCCTCTTAAAAGGAAGTTTTTCCTTGCCTCTGTCGCCTAGTGCTTGCTCTTGGTGGGAATTGTTGGGCTTCTGTAAATAACATCACGGAGTACAGTCTAGACCTGCTCTTTTATGAAAAGCGCTATGAGATAACTGTTGTTGTGATTTGTTGTTTGGTTTGTCTCCACTGCATCAGGGAAACACTGTTCATGTAAACTCAAAGAGGGAATGTTGTACCAAAATGAATGTTACATAACTGCTACTTTGCCTGCTATTTCTTAATCTTAAAATTGGCAGGTTTTGACAGGGAAGAAGAATGTGTGGAATAAAAAAGATGATATCTTTGGGTCATCTTCCTAGATTTTGACTGTCTATGGTGAGTCCAACAATATTACTGGAGTGCAATGCTAAATTGCTGGAGTACTCTTTTAATACCATGATTATGACTCCAACCACATCACCCTTCATTATTTAGTCAGCTATTGAAGTCATAGTGTAGCTTAATCACAGATTCATCTCCGGTTAATTTTTTCACAGTATCCTAAATTCTCTAAAAAAAAATAAAGCACTCTAGAATGACGAAGAATGACATCAAGAAAGAAAGAAAAAAATATTCATCCTGCGCTACATAAGATGGAGCTGTTTGCAGGGTGGAGCTGGTCTCACTGACTTGAAACGGCTGAGTGGCTCTGTTCAGACTGAAAAGCTGAAATCCTCGACAGGGTTCTGTGACATGGAGAATATCTCTGGTAGAGTTTAAGTAAGTCATTGTCAGCTGTCATGCCTAATGCTTGACACTAAATGGCCATAATGAATGACTGAATTACTTTTTTGACGTCTAGTGAGATGTTGTACAGCGTAGGCTGTTCCCTCAAACCCAGCCAGACACACAGGAAATAGTGGGCTCAACTTGAATTTTAAACAGTGTGGGCTAGCAATTTCTTTGCAAGTGAGCTGCTACTGCAAAGCTCAAATTGTGCTGCAGTGGCATCAGAAACAGTAGTATTGCTCGGCTGTAACTGGCAGATGAATACATCTTTCATACAAACAAACTTATTTGAATTGCATTAGACAGCTGCTTTTTGCTGCTCACATAGTGTTGCACAAAGGATATTGCAGACATTTTGCCAAAGACAAGAGATATACAGACAAGCAGATTTTGTAAAGATACACAGCTTGGCTTTGATTTTTTTGACTCTCTGGAATGACTCTCCCCTGCAGAGAAAAAACAACCTGTGGTGAATAAAATGAACTAGCCATAAAAGCTTTTTAATTGGAACTGCCTCAGTACTCCCCCCATTCCTTTATTAATTAAGTACCAGGGAAGGTTGTCTTTTGGCATGGTGCATGTGGTAGGTGGGCCCGAGTCATGAGCAGCAGTGTTTTCTCTGTGCTCCTCTCCTTTTATAAATACCGTAAATTAGAATAAAGTCTTGCATACCGCGCACACACACATGGAAACCCCAGTGGTGTGGATGCTGACAAATAGCCTTAAGATGAGAAGTTTGTAAATTGCTCCCATGGCAGATGTAGCCAGAAGAGTTGGATGGATTTTTTCCAACTAAGGGAGTGTGTTTATAACATTATTGTGAGGTTAAACGCACATCAGCACTAAAAATGGGACACCAGCCCCTAGGTAGAGTATGCTTTTAGGTACCACATAAACACAGATAGAGAGAGAGAAACATGCAAAACGTACTTACACAGTACTGTATGTGTGGTTATGTACACATTGACTCATGCACACTTGAGTTGCAGAGTTGATAAAATCTGGCAACGAAATCGATCGCAAACAAAACACCCATGAGCACAGTTCATGCTCTGCCACTCTCCTCTCTTTTCCTTTTTGTCCCAATTCTTTGCTCCTTGCTGACATTTCCTCACAACAATGCAGCATTCTTGATAGCAAGGGCACAATTGAACCGCTTTTCAGCTATGATGGTCCGCTTAAGTTAAAATGGAAAATTTCACCTCGGGCTGATGCCCTGTACTTAAAGAAGGCCTACCAGCCAGTAACATGGAATGTGATCTGTAAGTGGGTGGAGAGCAGTGTGCAACAATGCAAATGCTTGTGTACGGAGGAAGGGCTGACATTACATGCGAGACAGTTTGAAACTCTTTAAATCCAGTGTCTAAGGCTGAAAAATTTCTAATCAGTGTGTGTGTAGTTACTCGTGATGTTGATAGCAAGAGAGCACAGATACCACAGCTCGCGCCCCAGTATTCTTCCTATTCATTGACTTTCCATGAATCCCAGTTGACATGACCATTGTGTATGTGTGCATTTGTGTTCAACTATGCTTACGTATGTGGATGCGTGCGTGTGTCTGTTAGTCTGTATTCCCTACATGTGAGCTTGGATCCATAGTGATGGATTAGTGCTGGAACTAATGTGCTCTTCCACCTGTGAAATGAGAACCAGAGCAGAGGGGACAGGCAGAGGAGGGCCCCATCACCCTCGCATCAGGCTTCCTACAGACACAACCTGACACTTTATGACGGTTTGATGATACACACACACACACATATTATCACTCTAACCCCACATTCTCGCTTCACGTTTCCTTTTTTTTTAGAAACCTCTGCACAAAACAGACCTGACAGCCACACATTTCTGAGACTCCCTTGTAGTGCGAGACACGTCTGACCACATTGTCAAAAAAAGAGGCCATGACTGAGGTGAACACATACAAAAAATAGAAAATCTAGCACATCCAATACCTCTGGAGAGAGATTTTCAAAGTGCAACAAAGAGGCACTGCAATATAACAGCAGTATCATTTACTGTGACATGACTGATGTGTTCTTATCTTTTCTTTGGGTTGAAATGCTTCATTTTGTGTTGTATCTTCTTGGGAAGTATTTGTGTTGCAAAGGTACACAAAGAGTATACAACATATAAAAACATGTATAGATTTAATGTTCAACAGTAAATTAAGTTTCACTAATTGGTTTCACATAATAATTGTTACATGTATACACATTCATTTTCACTTTGTCATCACAAAATCTTAGCAAATGATGATTATGTAGAGCATTTCTTAGTTAAAAATGGGAACCAAAAGCTGACGTAGGAGTGTTGAAACATTTAACTGATTAATCAGTTAATTAATAAATAGAAGAAAATGTCAAACATTTGCTAGTTCAAACATTTGGGTTTTGACTGTTGGTTGGACAACAGAAGGCATTTGGAGATGTCACCTTGGGCATTTTTCACAATTTTATGGCATTTTATTGACGCATTGATTAATTGAACAAGAAGAAGAGTATAGCCATGCTAGAGGCTATTGAATCTGCATTGTCAGCTGCATTGGAATGTCAGCTTGCTAACAGGCACACAGTGACAATGCTTGATAAAACATGATAATCTTTAGGAGGTAAAATGCTTACCATATTTATTTTAGTTTTGCATGATAGCATGCTGACATTTATGAATTATCAATAAAAAGACGAGACTGCTGGGAACATCATTAGTTTTGTAGGTATTTGGTCATAATTACTTAATTACCTGATGAGTTAATAACCAAAATGACACATTGTCTGGAAACAATGTGCACATACCAAATTTTGTGCCAATGATCAACAAAAATATATGCAACAACGTCCCACAAAAATATACTGCCGCATGTTCTGTGGTTTAAGCACAAGGCAACAGCAGGCCTGGATAAAATTGCTGAACTTCTCACAAGGTAAATACACACCTGTCAAATTTAATGCTCATCTCTTTCACCTGCGTGCAAAGGATGGTGAGTTGGAGATTGCGACTGACTGCACCTCTAAGCGAGCTCATAAACATCTGACTTCCCTTTTTCTTTCATCATTCAAAAAAGGTTTTACTCATGTGCTTATTAGAAAGACTAGCCTGAGGGAGCGCCAGCTTTTACTTTTCTATGATTACTCTTTTAAAGCAGAGAAGGATGCCTGAAACAGGTTGTGCCAAGTCCATCTGTTCCCTGTCAGGTATCTGAGCGTGCTGGTACGTCTAGGTATGTGCGTGCGTGTATGAGTGTGGACTGTATGTGTGCTGTATCAACAATATGCGAACACCCCTTGCAGATGTCCAAAAGCTACTTAAGGGCGATAATTTCCCTCTGATTACTCTAATGCGCTACAGTGCTGCCATCCTGTCTGTGATTTCTCCATTGCTTGGCAGGACCACACACACCCTCCATATGCTCGCTGACTGTCAGGCACACAGACATGCACTTATCATTGAGGATGCAAGCTATGAAGAGATGAAAAGGGAAATGAGAAGGTGGGGGTGTGGGGGAGAGTGAGAAGAGCAAGAAAATTGTCTCCACTTTGTAATTTCTGCATACTTTATCGAATTCTCCCATGACAGTGCTCGACATTCTTCACTGTGCCTCATTGTGTTCCGAATTGCAAAACCAGGCTGATAAACAAGGATGGCAAATTACGTAGTCAAAAACTTTTGAAACAATTGGAGTCTGAGATGAGCTGGGGGGGAATTAATAAATCATATTTGTTCATACATTAGTAAGGAGGGGAGCTGATGAGGTAGGGGGGTGGGGTGAGCCCAACGTCGTTGACAGATCTTGAACATAAATATTTAACTAGGGTAAACAGATATGATGCACCCCTACACTGCCTTCAGACTGTTGTATATGTGAACATAGTGTGTGTGCGCGTGTGTGCGTGCAAGTATGTTTACAGTATGTGCAGGCAGATTTGTGAACACAGTACAGTACAGAGATTAGATTTGTAATCAATCAAACACTGATGTGATTGACAATGTTAAATGGTAAAATTAAAAAAAATAAGATAAGCTCATCTAAGCAGCAAACATTAGTAGGAACATTTGACTAACCACATTAAATGACTTTGAATCATTTGACCATTTGGTTTTATTAGGACATTTAAAGAAAGTTTTGAAACTTGAACCGGCCATCAGCCATGTATGATCATTGAGAGGCAGAGCAATCCTATTTTCAAAAGTTGGCAGTCTAGTGAGGACGATTCCAGCTGAGTGGCAGCATATTTGGCTGTGTACTGAACCTGGAACGCCACGTTATAGAGGCTCATATATGGCTGCAAGATGTGCTTTCTGGGATATGGACTTGGGCCTATATAGAATGAGAATCAGCTCCAGTTAGCAACTCGGGCCAACTTAAGCCGTTAAAATTACCCACAGACTTCATTCTTTCAGTCAAAAAAAGTAGTAATTGTTTTTTTTTCCTTTTAAGTGTGACAAGTATCAACCTTGGGCTGATGCCTCATTAAAGGGAGGGTAAGTGATTCTACAGAAAGATTGTTGATATTTGAACTCAGCTGCCAATCAAATACAACCGCTCCCGAAGAAGCTCCGCAAATCTCAAATTCTCCCATGCCTGGTCTTATAACTTATTTCTCTGTTTATACTCTTCAGACCTTTCCCTCTTTGGCTGTATCTCAGTCATCTCTTCTTCTTCAGAGTGCCTGCAGTCCAGCACATTCAAATGTGCGGGTGTATGGAACTCTCTCTCCCACTGACAATGTTGTGTGGCGAGGTCCACACCACTTTCTTTCTTTTCCATTTACAGAGCCAGGGCTGATGTAGTAGATTGGAATGGTGTATATCAACTTTGCACTGAGGTATGTGGGTGGATTATGGGCACAGTACATACAAGTGATTAGTCAGCAAAGTCTTTAAGGCAAAGTATTGTGGCCATTGAAAACCCGTCTGTAGTTTCTCTGGAGCTTTGCTGGTTTCAGCATATCTGGCAACATTCTACAATTAAAAACAAACACATAGTGGGTATTTTATAGCCAGATTCAAGTATTTTAGATTATGGAGTTTATTTAAGTTTAAGACTACTTTTAGGGCAGGAAAAATAAATAAATACAAATAAGGGTTTTGTATTATTCCACCAGAATAATATTACTGTCAGTGTGGAGAATGTTTTCAAATTAAATTGACAGAAGATATAATTGAACATTTTACTGAATAAGTAAAGCATGAAAAATCCAAATAAATAAGACTTCATAGAGATTTTCTTTTAGGAATCTCAGGAGTGCATCAGTGCAATGGGAGCACTTGGACTTGTGACCTAGGGGTTTCTAAATTTTAATAAAACAAACCTCTATTAAGGGTTTCATATTTTGTGAGCTAAGAATCAACAATGGACTATTTAAATAAATAACACAATAAAGATGACACATTCTAAAATTATTGCATTGATGTGTTCAATTCTAGTCTTATTGGGCCTGCATATTACCTCACTGAAGATCTGATATCCAGTGGCTGCTAATGCCTCAAGATCACAGTGCAGGTAACAGACACATCAGGTTGATGCAGCATGACAGGTGTGTTTGCGTGACTGTTACATCTTGTCATTGACAACACAGGGAGCACGTGTAAATGATAGTCATGCGATGTTAAAATAAATGCAACTTCTGCTAAATGGAGAGAAAGAAATAGATGTAGTTATTAGCACAAGCATATCGTTTAGACTGGGTGTCCAGATGTCATGAATGTTTTTGTATCAGCTAATGAATTCTCTTCTCCCTTGGGCCACAGGATTCTTTTTGCAATATCCAGTTTATGTTCATTATGACCAAGTGCTAGAACCAAGATAACATTTGCCACCCCGGGGCTCTTTAATACGTGTTAAGAGTAAAGTCTCCATGCACCTGTGTAAGGGAATGCTTGCTTGCATGTCTGTCTGTAGTGATGAAATTGTCTCAAGTTAAACTGTAGCAGAGGGAGAAAAAAGCCCTACAGTCAGAGTTAAATTTCTGTGGCTCCCTGATAGTGCTGCTGTCACAGAGATGAGTGGCAGTGAGCAGTAACCAGCAGGTCAATAAGAATTAAGGCCGGAGAGAAAGAGAAAGTGGAGGTACAGAGCATTATAAAAAGAAGTGGCCGATATAGATGAGGGGTTGCACAATAAAGCTCAGACAATGTTTAATTTTCAGTCCATCAAAAATAACTATCCACTGCAGAGTTATTTAGTAATTGTTGCTTTTGCTTCTATGTCTTTTTTCTGGTATATGTGACTGAGAGCATCATGACTCAGATTGTTGCTCTCTTTTCTTAGAAGTACAAACATGCACACTCTGTCACACTATACACCCTCACATCTCAACCAACAAGGCCAATTGCCGAATTGCTTTCCATAACCAAAACACACATTTAAAGAACGGAACTGTGGGTAAAATGTGTGTTTAGCCTGCCTGCTGTAATGTAAGCTGTGTAATGTAGTGTTTTTTCCTTTATTTTTTATTATTATTATTTTTTTATTCTTTAAAACCTGTCCTGCCCAGCAGCTTGGTATTGAGTATGATAAGCTGGATACCATATTGTGCCAGACAGATTTTACTTTAACAAGAGAGTATTAATATACTCCTTTGTCTGTTTTATTATTTATTTATTTATTTAATTATGTATTGATTTGTCACCGGGCCGGACAGGGGGGCAGACATGGGGATGGAGGGGCACAAACAGACAGCATAGAGAAAGGACAACACCTGTAAGAGAAGGGGGATGGAAGGTGGGGACAACAGGGAAAAGCAGTGGGAAACACCAATTGCAGAAAGCAACGAAACATGCAATAGAACATAGAGGGGGGCTTGGGGAGGAGAAAAACAACAACAAACCAACAAACAATAAAAATAATAATAATAGTTAAAGACAACCGGCCGAACAGCAGCAATGAACAGCTGACATAGTATGACAACTAAGAGAAAAATGAAAACAAGAAACAGTCACGCACACTAAATAAGCAACACAGCACAGCCACGAGAGCTGGAATAATAACAACTAATTTAAATAAATAACTGAAAGAAAAGCATCAGGAATAATTCTACCAGGGACAACCTACATTTATTTGTGTCTATGTGTGAGACTGTGTGTGTCTGTGTGCGTTCGGGTGAATGTGTCTGTATGTGTGTGTGTGTGTGTACATGTGTGTGCGCATAAGTCTGTTAAAGAATGTAGAATGTAATGTTATTTCCAAAGACAAGTTGCATGTAATTAGCTTACTATTACAAAACCCATCAGTTATTCCTTATTCTCAGATTTCCTGAGGATACTCTAGTAAAAGTGAAGCATACCGTTTGAAAATAAAAATATTAAAACATAAATTTAACTATGTCAAATCCTGGGATAACTAGCTCTTCTTTGTGATATGCTAATAATGCTTCTCCTTTCCATGTCCTCTATGGATCATCAGATTGTGACAATGCTGACAGTTTGCCGGGGACATGTAGCCATCATGTCCCCATCATCACAGGGTTTTTGCTGCCAAAGGAATCAGCTGGAAACTAGCGCTAGCCTTAGCTCACTACAGCTTTTAAATTCAACTAGGGACGGCCGCCTGTTCAGCTGAAAGATTTAACAGCTGTTAGCTAGAAATGTGAAGCCTGTCTGAGTTTACTTCTGTGTGAAATCTAAGAACCACTGTTTAAACAATTACTGTGAATTTCAAGTCTACCACAGTTATTGTAATCTACAAATGCGCTGTGCAAGAGCGGAAAGTTTGACATACTTAGGAACAGTAATAGGAAGTCTTTGCGAAGATTAGCTGAACAGTCAGTTGTTAAATAAAGTGCTTTATCTTTACATCCCAAATATAAGTGTATGGTTTTGTGGTTGTGCTTTTAGTGCAATTTTATCCAACACACAGGCCAGACACACACCACACCATCAATCCAGCCATCAAAGATTCCTCTCCTATATCCCTGTCTCTCTGTGACCTTGTGTATAAATTATTCACACTGTATGACTGTAGCCCCGCTGGAACATTTTCCCTCATTAATTCCAATATGTACTGTGGGCCCAGCAACTCATTTACATTCTCACACTCTTCACTTCACACTCGCTTCTCAAAGTACTTTAAGTACTCTAAGTATTTTTTTCCTGATGCTTTCCTTACCTATTAAACTTTGTATTGTTCCATCTGTCATTTTGTCATTCAAATAACATCACATATTTCACAAATATCTGTGCTTCCTTTTCTCCACACCTCTCCATTCTCCATCAATAAATTTTCATCTTCCATCCTTTTGCAAGTGCCATATTTCCATTAAAAAAGGGTAAAAAGAATATCAAACACTTCGTAATTCCAGGAATGTTTTAAGTGTCCATTACTTTTAGATGACCGGTGGACCAGCTGCCAAATTCCCATTACGTGTGTCTTAATCAGCTAAAGCCTTATCTTCACTCTCCTTTCTTATCCCTCAGGCTGAGGCTCCCTCAATATCAGAGAAAGCACAGCAAGTATAGTTCTGAATACTCACCCAAAACCCCAAAACCTGAATACCCTAAGCTCACGGTCAAATCATAAACCATTTCAGGCTTAGCAAACCAAGCAGTCCCAACATTTACAGAATATTTTCAGGGGTGACACGAAGTTCCCAAAGGATTTGAATAAAGTTTTAAGTATTTTCTCAAAGCCATGAGTGGGTTCAATGTATAATGAATTTTCAACCTTTGTAAACTTCACATTACCACTTTGCAAAATGCATATTCAATGTGCATCACCTGCTCTGACTGGTTGGCAAAAAACATGGGTCTTGTCTCCATAAGCTGAAAGACAATTAGTCAGCTGGTGGTAGTGTATCTGCATATCACTGTTCTAGAGGTTTCCCATAATGTTAATGTTAGGTCAGGGTGAACCATTCAACTGCTATGCTAATGACGGTACATATTATGCATTTAACCTCTCAAAGCTCTAGCATTTTAAAATGCAACTATTAAATTAGACAATTTGGAATAATGAAGTTTTTCTTATTGTTTAGCTAATGGAAATCTTTCAAAATGCTATGTTTTTCTTTACACCCCTACTGGGATTGAGCCAGAGCACAACAATGACCTGCTTAAAAGATAAATTTTCCAGTACAACCTCCCTCCACCCCATTCGTCCCCTGTAAAATCAAGGGCAGGGTCAATGCAGTTAACAGGCTTCTCAATAGATTGTATAAGCTGTAGCAACATTAATTTTGTGTTAGCCAAACTATAAAAGGAAACTGTGTTCTGCTAAACTTGCATTGCAAACTGGACTCTAGACTAGAGAGTGAGATGTCACTCTGTTCCATTTTGATATTTAAAAAAGGACAATGAATTTTGCTTTTTAAAAATACCAACAACTAATTCAATAAATCAACTGGTGTTAGCTGAGTTAACATAATTTTCCCTGTCTGTTGTAGCTAGGTTGCAGTCAAGTACTGACCAACAGCTAAAGCTAACAAATAGTAAATAATAGTTGGAATCCCTCAGTAATACTTTTAAGCACATCACATCAGGATCTTAATCACCTTAATCAGCATCAGGCAAATAACTCTCTGATAATTTGAAAAAAATAATAAAGATGGCCTAGGCTATAAGAAGATTGCCAAGACCCTGAAACTGAGCTGCAGAACGGTGGCCATGACCATACAGCGGTTCAACAGAGCAGGTTCCACTCAGAACAGGCCTTGTGGCAACAAGGTGAGGAGTCTAAAGACAAGTGTGTCTTGCCTACAGTCAAGCATGGTGGTGGGAGTGTCATGGTCTTGGGCCTGCATGAGTGCGGGACACTGGGGAGCTACAGTTCATTCGGGGGAACCATGAATGCCAGCATGTACTGTGACATACTGAAGCAGAGCATGATCACCTCCCTTCAGAGACTGGGCCGCAGAACAGTATTCCAACATGATAACGACCCCAAACACACCTCCAAAACGACCACTGCCTTGCTAAAGAAGATGAGGGTAAAGGTGATGGACGGGCCAAGCCCAGTGAGTGTTCAAGCTGTACACTCCCTACTTTAAACTGTAGCGAAGTGTCATTTCTTCAGTGTTGTCACATGAAAAGATATAATCAAATATTTACAAAAATGTGAGGTGTACTCACTTTTGTGATATACTGTATGTGATATCCTCACCTGTATTTCTCAGACATGACTTGCACTTAACAAGACTTAACAAGAGCTAGAGAAGTGGTACAACACAGGGATCAGTGGGATAGTGATCCGAAGGTGGCTAAAGCAGGGTTACAAGTGACGACTGGCAGAAAGTGGAGGGCAGAGGAAGCTGTTCAGAAGGCAGAGGCAAGGCTGCATCACAAGAGGCGGAGGAGATGAGAACATGCAAAGCGTGTGAATGAAGCAACAGGGAACTTGGACTAGATGGGAGAAGGCGGTCGAGAGAAATGTTACCTGGGCTGAGCTTTGGAAAGAAACCCTGGAACACTTCTTCAGCTGATGTACAAAGGCACTTGGAGAAGAACGGTAGATGAATGCATGATCAGGTCCTGAAGACCATTGCTGTAGCTATCAGTGCAGGAGTTGAGTGGAAGAAGTGGTCGCGACCCTCCAAGCAGGCTATCGCCTTTGTCAGAGTTGGGGAGCAGCCAAAACCAGCCAAAAGAACGTCTGCAGGCATCCTGGCCTCTGCAAGGGACTGGCAGATGAAGTTGCCCAACCGTATTGCAGCCACCACCCTGTGACCAGACATCGTCTTTGTGTCTGATTTCACCAAGCAAGCTGTGCTGCTGGAGGAGACAGTCCCATGGGAAGATTGCTTGAAAAACGCCACTTGAAAGGAAGCTCTTACACAAGCCTGATCGGGCATTGAGGGAGAGTACCATCAATGCGACAGAAAAGGCTTTTTGTGGCACTCAACAGGTGCACAGTTTCCCCTTGAGCAAAGCATAAGGACTGATGGTCCTATTTGAGCCCCTCCCTGACAGTCCTAGCTTGAACACTACTCATACGGCATTAAGAAACAGAAATATGGAACTGGAAATATAAGGTATTGTCTATTAGATTATCCTTTGTAATGGATGTCAGGAATAGAAAGGGGAATTAGGCCTTGCTACTGACAGAACATTAGAATAATCCCTGCTACTTAGGACAACAGTCAGATACTAAATACAACAAATCCACTTCCCCTGCTCACAGAGCAAATGCAAACTAATGAACGAGGCCTTTGCATATTCACCATTATAACTGAAGTCAGACAGAGACCATTTATTTTTATGAAGCACCATAAAGCACTGCAGCACCATCCGTTTGCCTTGCCAAACAAACACATGAAGGCAAACGACACTGGAACAAACACGCCTGCTCACACAAGCATGCACATCTGCATTCTCATTTCTTTTTTTTATTACAGCTTCAGTCCTACCCTTTACATCCTGACAAGGCTGTGATGATTCATTTTCTTAGTTGTTAGGAACAAAACATAATGCTGGAGTGAGAGGATAATAAGTCACATGAAATAGGACATAGAGATGTACATGCAACTAAGATGATGATAGTCAAAGACATAAAGAAGAATAGATAAAGCTACATCCCCCATCAGCAACAATGGTCACCATAACTAACAGAAAGCGTCATCCTTAATTTCTCCAAAAGCTCTCTGCCATTTCATTGCATGCATTTCATTATAATTTGCAGACTCTTCAATATATACACAGTGCTTAGATAATGAAGCAGGTCATAAAGGAAGAGGTTGAATGTCAAACCCAGGCTGCTAAATGGCAATATTGATACACTGGTTCATGGCTATATCAATATTGCTATCTGTAATTGGTGTAACTTGATGGATTATATATCAGTCAAAGTTTGCTGGCACTATACCATCTATTAGTAAAGTGCTGATAATGATCTGTGGTGGCCGAAGTGTATGTGTTCTGTGAGAGAGGCAATTGAAAGGAAACAACCGGGAAATAGGCTTCATTAATATTTACAATTTGACAATTACAAATTAGATTATGAATGCAGAATCACTGTTCATATACAGCACATGAACTGTTCTCTTAAATAGAGAAAAAAATATAATAATAACAAATAAGTGTTTACCTTAAGAATAAAGAAATAAATAGCAAAAAAGGTAAGAGACTGACCAACCATCACAAAAAAGATACACACATTAAATACACTCGGTCAAATCAACTCAAAAACAAACCACCTTGGATGGTACCATACCTCAGAATTTCTACATTAACTCTAAACTAACACATGTAAGGTATGTCTGTCATTAGGGTCATAAACTCATTTATTTGTTTAGCAGTTATTTTCTTCTAGTTATAGACTTCTATACAATTGGACTTGCCCCTGCTAGCCATTAAAAAGAATGCAGGTGGAAGGCACATCCACATTGGTTTTACTTTTTAGACCCAGAGGTTCCTGCTTAAACCAAACTCATACCATGTCCCAGAGTGCCTAGAGAATGAAGCAAGGTAATAAAGGAAGATTGACTGTCAAACCCAGGCTGCTAAATGGCAATAATGATACACTGGTTCATGGCTATATCAATGTTGTCATCTGTAATTGGGTGGCACTATATTATCTATAAGTGCTGATAATGATCTGGGATGGACAGAGAGTCATGGAGGAGAGGGAAAACGATAACAGAAAAGTTTTCCACAAAATAGAGTGACACTGGGACATTCCTATATACAGCCTTTCCAACATGAATTGTTCGTGGAAGTCATGTCCAACATTTTCTGGGTCCAGCTTCTTAAACGCCAGCATTTTTTTTCCTTTTTTTAAAACTATCATTGTCAATTGAATATCTTGTGGTTTTGTACTGTTGGCCAGACGAAACAAGCAATTTGAACACACCACCTTAGGCTGAGGGGAATTGTGATGGGCATTTATCACTATTTTATAGACCAAACGATTTATCGATTCATTGCACAAGAATGAAGTTGTACGCTCATTGGTGGCAGCCTATATACACAAGTATAAAATGTATATTGTCAGACACAGAAACAAACATACCCCCCACTTCTGTTTCTCACAATAGATACACACACATGCTATACAGTATGTGCCTACAAACACACACAGAGTTGTTGTTTTATAATGGCTTTGTGTCAGCGTATAACGGATGTCTCCTAACAGTCCCATTTATTCCCATCTCCAGCTAGCCTATGCCTGTCCAAACAACAGCATGAAACAAAGGATGGAAAACAACACATGTGGAGACAAACACATCAATCTGCCACTAAACCACACACACAATCACATCAAACACACACATATGGACCAAACGGATCGGTAACCTAATAGAGAGAATGAAGACAAACTTATTGGAGATTTGAATTCATACATAGTCATGGATTGTGAAGGATATGGAACAGCAATTGAAAAAAATGCAGACCATTTTTCTGAAACAGCAACTTGAGAACAACCTACAATCAGCGGATGTAAGAACACACCCAAACAGAGAGTGAAATACAAACACAGACACACACACAGCTGCTGCTTTATACCAAACCCGTTCCATTTTCAGCATCAGACCGATCAATCAGCTGTCAGAGCGCTGTGCCTCTGAGGTGGAGTGGGCTCTCAGAGATTAAGTAAATCTGATACAGAGAGAGGATCTTTGATTGGAGCCAAAGCTTAATGGGGCTCCGCACTGAGAGTGGAATGGCCTGCAACGTCGCTCCAGCCTCAGGGATCACAGCGCTGGATTTTTGATAGAGGCACACTGTCGCTTTATCGGCAAGTGCTCACCTGTGTGTTTCAGTGAACAAATAGAGAGATCAAATTCCATCTCAAAAATACACAAACACACTCTCCAAACAGTAACTCCACTGCAATGATGTAAATGAGCTACTTTTATTTATATTTGTTTGTCATTTCAATCACTATTGTTCCTCTGCTAGGGTCTCTATATCTCATTGAAATGTGCTGTGTAAATGTGTATTGTTATTTTTATCCCCACTTCAAGAATTGTACAAACAGCTCCACGGTTTCCTTACTAAACTGTTGAATGCTTCAACAGGAAACCACAGGCAAACAGCAGTAAAACAAATATAACTCAACTACACACACAAATTTATGTATTGAACTATTACAACAACAATACAACTTGCTAACGTGAATAAGCTACACCCTGCCTGGTGCCTGTGTGGCAGCCATTGATTAAAGACCCTTGTTAGCATGTACGGCCCCTCATATGTTTCTGTTGTGTCATTGATAAGCGCTTTGTATTCGCATTCGCTGAAGGGAGTCGACTAATTAAAAACCAGTGACAGCCAGATTCAAGGAACAAAGGCATTGGTCCCACTGTCTCTGTTTTGCATACGCATTAATTGTTGTTTTTCTTTTCATCTTGAAGTTTGTACAGTAAGGCTTACACACTCAAGAAGAAGTGAATTATTACAGAAGTGTGTCTCGGCTTCACCCCTTTTCTGTAAGCTCTGCTCAGTCCAACCATGTTGTAGCGATACCACACAGCACGAAATACAAGATTAGCTTAGCTATGAATTAGAATCCAGCTAAATTATATGTCATCTATTGAGGATTAAATTATCTGTACAATATACTATACTGTAAATAAGAAATATGTGTGTAGCACTATATTGAGTATGATAACTCAAATGACTGCTATGACATTTTGGGTTAATTATTTGAACACTCTCCTTTCTTTCATCATTTAACTACCATATTCTTCACAACACTAGAGTGCACTGACAATAATCACTGTACACAGTCACAAGTTGAATATAAAGTCAAGAAAAAGAGAATGAAACAAAGAGAAAAGGGTAAAAACGCCACAAACTCTTTGAGAGCATCTTTGAGAGCATTTGTAAGTGGTACTTTTGGTGCTCTAGCCATTGGGTCACACTAGCCTTGCGGCGTGTTTTACACAGAAAGCTGCATTTTACACACAGGAATGTGCACACGTTAACATTTGATGGAGTAATTTCTGAATTACTGATGTTAATAAACAACCTAATCAACCTTTACATTTATATTTAGGGCATTGTGTTCTATGGGGCTGTAAAACCTTTACTTATTGCTTCTTTAATATTCAATATTTAGGGAAATAAGAAATAATGTTGCGTAAAACAGTCATCTGGATTTAATCAGACAGGCAGGTACCTTGCTATTGAGACATATGCGTGCCACTCTAATTAAATCATGCAGTAGTGTGTGCAGCTGAGCACCTCAGTGTGCAGCTGAGCGTTAGCACACAGGGGACTTCGGCAGGTTAGAAAGGGGAAAGAGCCATTTTCCATTCCCCTCCCTCGCCCTCTGCCAAACAGGGAAGCCACTTATTAGAAGATCCTGAGCTGTCAGCAGAATCACACTCTGCTGCTGCACACATTCTGTCGCAGCAGTCAAACACTTACCACACTTCTTCAAATACACTTTTTCATGTATACATCTCTGTGTGTAACTAAGTCTAGGAACACAGTTCTGTCACAGTGCTTATCTACTTATCTCACAATCTTTCTACCTCTAAGCCTTCTGCTCTACAACTCCAACCGCTCAGATGTAATTAGCAGAGAGTAGCGGCAAAGATTACGTCAAGCAGGGACGAGGATACATGTTGCTCAGCAAAGAGGAGGAGACTGTGGTAGAAGGAGTGGGATACTGTGGTTTGTAGTGTCTTTTAAAATGTTTCATCAGAAAACTGCAGAAACACGCTGAGCAGATGAACACACTCTAGTCATCTCAACCACCACATGCAAGACAGCAGCAATGAAAGAAATGGAACCCCGCTAATAGGAGCGGGTAGAGAAATTCCTTTTAAGACAACACATGAATCACAAAAATGGCTGCTTATATATAGCACTTTCTGAAGACAGCCATTTGGTTGTGCACTTCATTCAATACTGCCACTGATCAATTTCAGAGAAAAAATACACAAACCGCCAACTTTCAGGTCTTTAAAAGCATTTTAACAATTAAAACTGCTTTTTCCAGATCCACTGGAACAAATGAGATGATGCATGTAGTTGTGCATGCATCAGTACAGGCTTTTGTTTGTTGAGGAGATTGGGAATGGCTGATGGAATTGGCTGGGTGGTACAAAATTACAAAACAATTGCCATACAATTTGACTGTGTTTGCTGGTTGATTTGGCAAATTTTGGTACGTGTTGACTCCATTTGTATCAGTCGAAGCACATGGCCATCTAGACCCTCCCCAGGCCAACAGCGGGGCCAAGCAATGACAAAAACATGGTTAACTGGCCATTCCACACTGGGATAAAATACAAAAAATGATATCACCTTTAATGATAACATAGGTCTTTGCTGTGTCTTCCACAATTCTGGAGGTATGGAGACCACTGCACACATGTAAAAGTGACAAAAGAAAATAGAATAATTAATTTAGAAGGAAATGGAAACTGTCTAATAGACAACCAGGATAGTATCACTCTATATTTCCCTTTTCCTTTCCCTTGTTACTAGTTGTATCAGCACGCAGTCAGCTTAGCTCAACCTTACCAGACTTGTTCTTCTCCTTTGAAGTGTTTACTGTCATTGATTTATGTAAAAAAACACATTGACTTCAATATTGCCTGGCCTATATAATCCATCACAGTGCACATGAAGACCTAATTTAGTTTCGCCAAGGTTTCTGTCTTTTTTTATTATTATTCCATTATGCCTGTGTTGAGTATATTCACATCAGTGTGCCCATTCTTTCTTCCTGTCAATCACATGACACCAACAGCCTCCTCCAAGGAAAAATACATTAGATCACTGTCGAAACTTTGTCACGTCAATGTATTTGTATTTACTATGTCTTTATTAGCGCAGTAAATCTTAAGCTTGTTTTGACAGTAAAATAATTATATTTTTTTAGATGAGAAAAAATGGCAAACTGCTGTATTACTCATGGCATTCGATGCAGAATGACAGCCTTAAAACTCTAAAGATTGTGTAGAAGAGGCAATGGGTTGGTATAATATCTCATTTTATGCATTCTATTATTATGATTATTCCGAATTCAGTGTCTGTAATGTTTATCATAACTCAGTGTAGTGACAAAACAGAATTCTGCTTTTATTTCATACTGTTTGTATCCAGTATGTACTGATATGGCATTAAGTACTGTTTCACCCCTATTGTCCTATCCCATCATCAGTGTAGATGCCCTGTAAGACCTGAGTAGTCACCAGTATTGCACAACAAACCAGATCCACAGTGGTGGATATGTAGTCCGACACTTTGCTTAAGTAAGTAGCATATTATTTGGAAGTTTAATAAATGCATTAAACTTTATAAAGTGATCATTTGTTTTTTATGTGAAGTAAGTAAACATAGAGAGCAAGAATGTGGGAAATATATATATTGGTGTGTTATGGTGTGTTAAAACATTATTTATATAAAAGGTGCCATGTCATCTTATTTTCTTTGTGGCTGGTTATGGCCAAGTTAGAGAGCTTTTCATGTCCTTCTTTTCTTTAACGCTTCCACGATGCTTTGACAGTCCTGAGTTATGAGCCAAACATCCTGTAAGCCCCCTTCAGTTAGAGCTGCTTAATCATGCACTCAGTGGGAATTGCCCTGCACTGGAGCTGATTTAGTGGCCCATAGCATTGGGTGTTCAGTTATCATTACTTTTTTACACCTTACATTGATTTGTTCAGTGGGGTAACAGGCGTTGTTGTGGTCCGCACGGGGATAAAATAAACACTAGGAGGGAGTACAGTCAATTGCACTTCCCATCGACACTGCACTCTGGGGTAGGTTCTATAGAATGGAGTTGGGATTGACAAAAAAAAGTTGGGGAATTACCACCAGGACCTGCTGTCACAGTGCTGTGTAATATATTCTTCGATATTCCCTTTCCCACATGTACAGTACCTTTACTTGTGAGGGTTCTGGTAGTTTCTGTGTGGGCGTGTCACAGGGGAGCAGATTTTGTGCTGTGGCATTTTTTTTCGCCCTGGGCTTGGCATAATTTCCAGAAATCTTTCATCATGGCTGTAATGGGCAAAGGAGCAGCAACATTCCTGAATAATGTATAGAACTGTTTTACATTAAGTGAGCAAGCCAACACAAATGATTCTGGTGTTTCGCTAGAGAGAAGTCAGACATCTCATTGCATCTGGACAGCATTGCGTTCAAGTTCTGTTAAGGGAGTAGTTTGACGTTTTGGGAAGTATGCTCATTTGCTATCTTGCTGAAAGTTAGATGAGAAGATTGATACCACTCACTTGTCTGTACAGATTATATGTAGCTGGAGTGAGCAGTTGGTTGGCTTATCTTAACGTAAAGACTGGAAACAAGGCTCTTTCCAAACGAAACAAAATCCACATGCCATCCACACAAAATCACACTAATTAAACACATTATATCCTGTTTGTTTAATAGAAGGTTCAGTCAAAGGAGACAGTTTGAAGCAAGTTGTTGGTATTTTGGTGGAAATTGCAACTCAGTTCAGCTATAAATTGATGATTATATCAATATGATTCTTACAGTATCTGGTGTCCACGGGTGCGTTATACTGTATGAAAAGCTTGTCCTTTAATTCATGAAATCCCTGCAGCCATCTGATGGCAGCAGGACACATATATTGATAAATCTGCAGCCCCCTATTTGAGGAGTGCCGCATTGGAGTGCACAACTGTCCACTGTGTTTACCATCATTGAATCACATGTAAATGACACTATGCTGCTCCAGAGTAACCACAAACACCTCAAAACACATCCGTAATAACACAGAATTCTGTTATTTATACTGGAGATCTCAGATTACTCATTAGTCAATGAACAAAGCATCAGGTTCAGTCTTTTATTCTTGATATGCATTATGGTGCAAATGCTGCTGCATCACATTTTAAAATATGATGTGATGTTATTGTTTGTTTCTATTTAATTAACTTTGAAAAAATCCCACACCACCTGCCTTTTGGCAGCAGATTTATGGTGCTGTGTGTTCATAACATGCCGCTCTGTACCATCAAGACAACAAAATGATTTTGTGAAGAAGCCTTTTAATTTAGTGAGTTGTTGTCACCATGCTTCAGCGTGATTGGCGAAGCATGAAGTGTTTCAGAGACCGGTGATAAGAGGGTATCTATTAATCACTACACCCTCTGATCTATATTCAACTTTTAAAGCACCATTCAGGGTACTTTGCTCTGCTGCACAGACATATACCAAAATAGCATGTGCACTTGGAGACGCCCACACAGTCTGTGCGCCCAAGACCTACCACTTTGCAATGGTCAAAGTTAAAATAGGGCCCTTAGTGTTTATATCACATCCATTTCCATTTTGCCCCCAGGTGTGCTTCGTCCGTCCCTTCAATGTGAGAGGTGTGGCCAATCAGCTCATGGCATAATCATGCTAGAGCACCATGAAAAATGGATTGTGGGTTTATGGATGGGAGAGTGTGGGAATGGTGGAGAATGATGTGTGTGAAAGGAAGTCCAGCAGCACTGCATGCAGGTTTGGTTCCCTGGACAACAGCAATCAATAAAGCATTAAAACGATCGCAGGAAGGGGAACAAGATGTTGCAGCCATCTGGAACTGGTTATAGTATTAATCCATTTGGGAAGGCCCGCTCCCCACATACATCAACTACAAACACAACAGATTCAATTGAACATGAGTGTCTCAAGCTCCCACTGCAGAAAAAATGGCACAAATGATATTGTTGTTTTATGCCCTTGGAGAGCTCCTTTCGCTGTCAGTTGAGGAAAAACACACCTTGCAGCTTGAAGAAGATACAAATTTACTTACTTACTTTACTGCTGTTTTTAGGAACATATTTGCAAGCAAATATAAGTTAACTGTATTGTTATCTGATCATCCCATTGGTAGTGTGGCTATTGAAGGTAGGAGGCAGGCAGAGAGGAGAGGGTGGCATAGCAATGGTGGTCCTGTTGTGGCAGTGAAAGACACTGGCACCAGAATACTGTAGCACAGAGAAGAAACAAATTAGCAAGAAATCCAAAAAGGGCAAAACACTATACATAACTCGGCCAAGAGCTTTTCGGCACTGGCGGCTGTTGGCCTGAACTGAGGGGACCACCTATTCATGTTCACATACCTGTAGCTGCACTGGAAAGGGAGTTATGAGCACATTCGGCCCAGGCTAGTTGCTTGGACCAGGATGCAGGGTTACGTGCCAGAATAGACTGTAGCCCTTCACCGGCTTCAAATCTAGGCCCTAGCCCAGCCCTGACCTGAGACCCTCCGAGCCTGGCCTGTGTCCGACAGTTTATCAGAATTCTCAGCCCAAGCCCGACCCGATAAATGGTTGCATTTCGTTTAGTTTCTTTATTAAGTTAATTTAGAAAAAATGTTTTGAGCAGTTCTATTTTGTATGGGCTTCGCCCTCTAAGGCTATCGTTATTGGGTTTACCCCTACGCGCGCCTGCACGGCACTGAGAAAAGTTGTGTACGCCCACCCACAGCATGGGCCTCTCCTACGTCTGCACCTTGTATATATACACACAACAGTGAGACCTAGCCTTTGGCTCCCATTTTTCTTCAGCACTGAGCTGTCTAAAGAGTGAAGATTTTCTTACCAGAGCAAAACAAGAAATCCATGTCTTCCTCCTTGCCAGAAAGAAAGGGGCGGGACGCTGCCACGTCCATCCTGGCTGTGTGGCATCTGTGAGATGGGCTTTATCGTGCTGGGGGACTTCCATCCTCGATCCGAGGCATGCCTTGGTCCAGAGAACACTGCCCGTTCTGCGCACTCCTCTCTCCCGAGGAGCGGCAAGGCCGGGCGAGTAATTTTGCCGTTCAAGATGTGGAGGTCTGGCAGCCCACACACTTTCTGGACGAAGCCATAGGAATGCCGTTGCTGGATGAGCAGGAGTCGCCTCCTCCTTCACCAAGCTGGTGGCTAACTCCACCACCATGATGCTAGAGCACAGCCTCAGCTGTCACTGCTACCCGGATGGGCGTCTGGCAGATGCAGGCCCATCAGATTAGGCTCTTCGGACCTCAGTGTCCTTGTGGACACCGCAAGGTCCATGGCCCTGGAGGCGGAGAGCATCAGGCAGCATGTGGAATGCCAGGGTGCCCGGGGTAGCCTGGTCGTGGTTCAACCCCCTGGTGCAGCTTTGCCGTGCTGAGAAGCACCAATGACATTCTTGGCCCTGCACACTTTCTCCAAGTGTGTCGAGACAGCCCTGGAGCCGCTGTGGCGGTTGGGCATCAGGGTCCTGTTTTATGTGGACAACCTGTTGTTCCTGGCGCGGTCCCGGGATGAGGCGGTGATGCAGACAGCCCAGCTAGTTGCACACCTGTCTCGCCTGGGTTTCACGGTGAACTGGAAGAAGAGTGCCCCTCTCCCCTCCCAGTGGCTAACCTACCATTGTGTAGTGCTGTACTCTCTCAGGAGAGGGTGGAGGCTCTGGTGGAGCTGCTCCGCCGTGTTGTCCCACGGGCAGTGGTGACAGATCTGTCTATCATGAGGCTTCTGGGCCTCATGATGTGTGCTCACGTGGTGGTCCCCCTGGGCCTCCTGTACATGAGGTGTGGAACATTGCAGCGGTGGTTCATCCGCCTGCGTGTCGACCAGTTTAGACAGAGACGGCACGGCGCTTGATCGCTGTTCCTCTGTCTTTGGGTTCGGATCTGGCCTACTGGCATGACCCCCTCTCTCTGTCGGTCGGGGTTCCCCTGGGCAGGGTCACCTCTCATATCTCGGTCTCCATGTGGTGGTCCACCTGGGCCTCCTGCACATGAGGAGCGGAACATGGCTCTGGGCAGGTGGGTTTTGTGCTTGGTGGTACAGTATGGGCCAGTGGGGCATTGACTCATCTTACTTCGCCTCCCAATAGCGATAGCCTTAGAGGGCGAAACCTATACGAAATAGAACGGTAGTTACGTGCTGGAACTCCAGATTCTATGAGTATAGGCACAGCAGTCTAAGTTGAAGGCCTCACTGGACCTTTGTTCTCGTTCTCGTTGATGAAGAAAAGGCATTTTGGAGCCGAAGGCTAGGTCTAGCCGTTGTGTATATATACAAGGTGCGGACTTAGGAGAGGCCCACACTGTGGGTGGGCGTAGACAACTTTTCTCAGTGCCGTACAGGCGCTTGTAGGGGTAAACCCAACAGCGATAGCCTTAGAGGGCGAAGCCTATATTCATAGAATCTGGAGTTACAGTACGTAACTACCGTTTGTTGTTCATGGGAAACCGTTGGGAAAGAACTGTCCCCACACCAGATTCAGATGCATCAACTTCAACATTAAATTGCAGTGTGGAATTGCAATGCGTTAGCACAGGAGCAGAGGAATAGTTACTTAAGTTTGTTAAATGATGCAATTACCTCTGTACTCCGGATAAAGGGAATGGTTGGAGAGGTGAGCTGAGTGAGAGGGGCAGATACTTTACTGTAATCCCTGAGGAACTGGCGATAAAAGTTAACGACCTGACATGTTGGACATGTTCCTCCATGTTTTGAGAGAAAATTATGGACAAAGATGAAGTTGTTGAGCGTGTCTCTGACGACACCATTGACCAGAGCCTGAAAAACAGTTTGGGCGTTAGTGAGTCTCAATGGCATGACCAAATATGCAAATGAGGTGATAGGCATTACGGAGGTCTGGTTTGGAGAATACAGTGGCGTGACACAGGGGTTCGTAAGCCAGATCAATCAGGGGAAGAGAGTACTTATTCTTTACAGTTATCGCATTGAGGCCAACATAATCAATGCATGGGCAAAGGGTTGTGTCTTTCTTTTTAAAATGAATAAAACTGCTCCAACTGGTGAGGAATCAGAATCGGATTTATTTCCATCACCTCAGAGTCCTGGAGGAAAATAGGTAATTGAGGGATGATAGATTGCAGCAGATGATATGCTGCAGTCTGCCCTTGTCTCTGGCAGACTGGTGACTGGAGGTGCAGCTGATGGTGTACAGGGAGAAGAGCACAGGGGAAAGAACGCAGCCTTGAGGTGAACCGGTGCTGATGGTCCTGGAGTCAAAGACATGTTTTCCCAGATTCACGTGCTGCTTCCTGTCAGACAGGAAGTCTGTGATCCACCTGCAGGTGGAGTCAGGCACGCTCAGCTGGGAGAACTTGTCCTACAGCATAGCCGGGATGATGGTGTTAAAAGCAAAACTGAAATTTACAAACATGCCAGAAGTTCCTGAAGAGTCCAAGTGCTAGATGATGTAGTAAAGGGGCCACATTTACTGCATTGTCTACACACCTGTTGGCTCTGTAGGCGAACTGCAGGGGGTCCAGGCATGGGTTTGTGATGGATTTGAACATATGGTGTTCAAAAAACAACATAGGTCAGGGCAACGGATCTGTAGATAGTAAGCCCTGTGGTCCTTGTTTTTTTGGGGGACAGGAATGATGGTAGTGGATTTGAAGAAGGCTGGCACATGGCATGTCTCCAGTAAGGTGTTAAATACTGTATGTCCGTGAACACCAGAGACAGCTGATTAGCACAGTACGTCAGGGTGGATGGGGAGACAGAGTACGGCCCAGCTGCTTTGCAGGGATACTTTTTCCTAAGAAGAAGGGGGGCGGATTAGACCTGCAGCCACCGAGTCAGTAATGTATTTCTCCATTGAATCCCTCTCAAGATGGGAGAGCTTATATGAGGGGGCCACAATTGTGCTTTTTGTTTGCTGAAAACCTCCAAAATCATGATACATGAGGGGAACCAATGTTGCAGGTTGCAGCTTAGAGAAGCCACAAATTAACTTTATTGACACATTTACATAAAAATGAACGTCTGTTATATTAAAGCCCTCACCAAACAATCTCACATAATGCTAATTAACCTATCACTGCCAGTGAAATATCTCTGTATTTCGCAGTATATACCAACGTCTTTAAATCTGGTGTCTGTGGCAAAATTTGCAGCAATGATTGGGTTGCCAGAGATGAAGGGGGTGCATCCCAGAACCATGTAGAGAGCTCTACGATCCGCTATTGCTGTTAAGAAATGGTCCATGCCAATAAAGTCACTTGAATTGAAATTGACCAGAGATGAAGCAACTCTCTCCCTACATGGCTCTGGGGCAACCGTAGCGACAGAGATGGCTACAGCAACTAGGAGTATGGCAGAGGGAAAACCAAAGAAAAGTTTCTGATGCTCCAGATAAAAAACAAAAAATATTATAATATACATTCGAATTACAGTCAAAAAAGAAAGCAGTCAATGGCAAGGACAAACACGGATAACCATTGCTTTTCTTTGTTGAATAGCACTGTCAGTCACACTTTGGCTGTTGACCTAATGCTGTGTTTTCACAGACTGGCAAGACAAGTGGCTAATTAGCCACTTAGTGGGGTCCTGGTTTAAATCTATTAACTAGGAGATTCTGGATACTGTTTACTATCTGTTGGCATTAGTTGTTGAACGGTATCTGTTGTCTAGCTAGCTGCTAGCCTTACTCCAGGACCATAGACTACAAATTACTATTACTATGAAAATTTTCCCACCAGATGGCAGGACAAGAAAAATAGGTGGGTGCAAAGTAACTAATATAATTTCAACAGATAAAGGTTTCTTTCATTAAAGTCAATACAAATCACTTTTAAAAACTTTGTTATGCTTGGTAACTTCTCCTTTGCCTGACAATGATTTTGTTTTTACTCTAGTTTCAAAGTCTGAGATGATTTCCTACCATTCAGTAAGGTCGTATTTGAACACTTTTCCCAAATCAAATATAATGAGCAAATTAGTGACTGAAAGGAAAATAAAGTATGCAGAAAAACTAATACATTGTCTATGGTACAGGATCAGGGCTAGCTAACTCTGTGGGTATGGCTGCAGCCTGGAGCCTCTCGTCTCATACCCTCCCACCTGGTGCCTTCTGCTAGTTTCTACATTTCAAAATAAAAGCTTGCGTCTTGTTCCCTGTTTCTACCTCGTTACTTTCGTGTTTTTGAACTGATAAATGGAGACTGTCATGCTAATGATAATGTTATTATAATGCTATTCCAGCAATCTGATAGAAAGATTGTTTTAAACGTAGTTTCAACTGTCAAAATGGAAATCACGAATTATGTGTGTGTTACACACTCCTGTACAGTAGATGGCGGTATGCACCTAAATGTTGTTTGCAATCTGGTCTTAATCAAGAGAAGAAGCAGCAGTAGCAGAAGGAAAAAGTGTTGGAGTCAAGGGTGAGTTCATTCATGCAATCAATTAAAAACGTATAAACTCTTAAATTACGATTTTGGCCATAGATATACTTCGCAGATTTCTGGGTGTTATTGTTGTGTCCCTGACGTTAATGTATTTGGTGAAACCTGCGATGACTTTAACGCTTTAAACTGCAACAGCGTTTCAATTAGACGTTTGTTAGCGAATGTTAGCTCAACACTAACTTGTTACCTATAGCAATTTATGATAACAGACTTTAGTGGTTTCTTTCTTTGATTTTACCTAAGGAACACATCAGTGTCTTTTTTAAAAACAAACACATGCATACGGCACAGTCTAATGTGCTGAGCAAGTCACTTGTTGCTAACAAAAGACTGTGTGAATTAAAAACAAATCTAAACACTGTATGAGAGCAGATCAAGAGTATGATTTTGTTTTGTTTTTCTTATAAACACAGAGTACAGAGGTGAACTGCGGGAGATATCTTCTGAAGCTCCCCACCCTGGATCCTGCAGCAATTTCTGCCAATGTGCGGAGGACAGTGATAATGAAGAACAAAATAATAAACTCCAAGACTCGTTTTTATTTATATATTCTATATTGTTTCCACACTTGATGAAGAAATCGCTGCAAATACAATTGCAGACAACTGCAAAACTTATTTTATTCTATTTTGTGTGTGTGTCATTGGGTTGGCACATACACAGGATAAGCAGCAGATATTTTATTCATTCGCATGATTGTTACAACTATTCAGTTCAAAAACACCAAAGTATGAGGAAGACAGAACGAACCAGACATGAGTTTTTATTTTGCATCGTAGAAGCTAGTGGAAGGCACCACACGGGAGGGCATGAGACGAGAGGGCATGAGACGGGAGGCTCCAGGCTGCAGCCATACAGTCTTGTTGATTTATGGAAAACAGCAAGAAAATCTCAGTGATGGGAAATTATTTGTTTTCAGGGGGTCATTGTTGCAACAATGCACGGAGGATGAAAACATGCATGTGCCAACATTGTTTGGATATTTAGTTTCACTTAAAAATTCATTCATAACTATGTTTATATTGATAATGGGTCAAATGATGAAGTGTTACAGTATCTTAAAGAAGTTGTACCTTGACTCTCCAGTTCCTCTCAACTCTACAGAGGGTTTGTATTTTCCAGCTCATTTTATGCAATTAGCATAGCACAAATGATATTGCATATTGCCACAAAGAGCATTTAGCAGCTTAAAGCCAGAATTTCTTCTCAGGTGTTGGTGGAGAAAATGCAGAGCTAACATATATATATATAACATTACATATATGAATATTGGACGGACACTGGATTGCCAAAAATAAATTATTGCCAGTGTTGCTCTATTTCTGTTGGATATGTAAACAGGCAATTTTTTGCTATATCAATACATCACCATATCCACTTTGTAACATGATATGTCAATACACTGCTTTAAGATAGACAGTGATGCAAGGTTTAGCAGAGTGGTGCTGCTGGCAATAAATAGCGCATTTAATCTGTGAATACTGCAAGTCAAAAGCCTGTTAACATCAGTGTCTGTATGAAAAAGAGACAAGGTTGTGATGGAGAGTTGAGAGATTCAGTGAGAGTAAAAGAGACATGATCTCCAAGATAATGGGTTTTACCTCTACTTTTGGATAAACAGTTTGGTATGATGTACATAAAAAGCTGGTCTCCTGTCTCCAAAGTACCTTCGCCTTTCTCTCCCTCTCTCTGCTGCCTGGGATTAAAAGTGGTCGGTGTGTGCTGCTAGGCAGTGCTGGTCGGTAAACAAGCCAGTAGCCACTCCTGCCCAGTTCTGGAGCACTCCATTAGGGAGCCAAGTGCATTCTGCTTTTTTACACACTGGATGCACAAATATAATAAAGCTCCATGCAGTGGTTTAGGATGCAGCAGGAGTCTGTGGCGAAATGGAGGAGATTGAAGATGTATGTGTCCACGTATTGGGACAGACAGAGATCCCTCCTCACCAAATTACCCCCATCCTATACACCCGTGCAGAACACTTTGTCTTAATATATACGGCTATACACACACCCATGGGCACACGCATGCAATATAAACACGTACAGACACACAAACAAACCATTAAATGTCACATCCTGTAGCAGATTATATCAGTGAGCAATTCTGTGCTCTCTGGCATCATCTGGAAGAACAAAGCTGGCGGAAAATAAAAGCCATATTGAAAAATATGAGAATGGGGAAATCGCTTGGTCGGTCTCAAATGACCATAAAAGGTTTAGGAGGAGCGCAGACTAGAGATAAGTAAGTATAGACTTGTAATATAGCTCCCAGAGAGGATACTGCTTACTACACAGTTCTGGTACAGAAAAAGAATCACATCAATGCTCTATCTATTAACACTTTCTTTTGAACCGTACATTCTCAAATTACATCCCAAAAGTAGCTTTTCCATTGTTCTACCCTCCTACTCCGTATACATTAATTCATGTACTTATTTTTATTTGACATTTTGAGGACTAAAGAAAAGTTGCAGAACAAAATCTCATATCTTAAAGTTTTGCAGAGCGTGTGGAGCATAGTACTTGTGCGTGCTGAAATAACGTAGAATCAAGTGCAAATGCTTCGCAGTGTGTAGAGTGCTTTTCGTGTGAACAAGTCCAACCACCTGCTTACACCCTTCACACGGCAACAATCTACATCTGTTAGGTGAGCGCGGCGATGGAAACCACACCTTTGCATCTGCCCACGCACATGTTACTTGTGGCAGAGTCTTTCTCACTTTTGCCTCATCCTGGGCTCTACCTGTGTAACCTTTCTCCTCTTTTTTGTCTCTCCCGTCGTTATAGAAACTGTTTTCCACACTTCTTGATCTCCACATATCCGCGTCTGTTCGCCTAGTTCTTTTAATGAACACTATAGCTCGGATTTTAGGCTTAGCTATTATTAAACGGGGCTCTTTTCTTTCTGATTGCAGACATACATGTGAACTTGAACTACACTGTCAGATCTGGGGCTTCATCTGTCTACAGAGACTAGAAAATATAAAAGCAGAATGTCAGCAATGACAAACTAAGTCATACCTTTTTTCTAGCGTGGAGAGAAAGAAAGAAAAAGTCAGATGATTTTGCCTAAAGCCACAGAGCAATATCATTAAGGGGATTCATTTACCCATGAGGGAAAACAGCTCCTAGCTGTGAGTAACACAACAGTCTCACAGAGTCCCAGTACTAATCCACTACCACATTTGACATACAGTTTGTCTCAGCGCCTCTTTGATCCAACATCACACAGTGGAAGGTGATAGATATCTCATGCAAGGGTAAACATTGCGCAATCACTCTGTGGGGCATTCACCTGAAAGCCACAAAGGGGTTCCAGTCACACATGGAGGGGGAGACAAATCACATCACAAAGATGTGTTGTGTTTGTGATCGATGGTTACAGTTGCAAAACCAATGGATTCCCCCCTGCACAGCGGAGCAGCCCTTCTCTGGCATTCATTTGCATCTCTTGTTCTCTCTGCGTGGAAAAAATATTTTCAATAACACCAGTGGTTACCTGCGCAGGCACTTGTCATTAGTCTACAGCTGTGGCTTCATCCTGAGCTCTGTGATTTGCAACTTGTGGGAAAAGGTGGTGGTGTTGAAAAATGTATACATACGTACACCTATGGATGCTCACATGCGCGCACACACACACACACACACACAGTATGGCCCCATTGCAAAAATGATTTGACAAGGAGCGGGTTTGGCCCAGATAAAAACGGCTTGAGCACAGCAGGCACACAGCACTGAGCAAGGATAGCCGTAAATCAGTGGCATCGAGCTGCATGGCATTATCAAATCCTACTCTACCAGACACCATGGAAGTACACAGCAGGCCAGTAGCTGGACTACACACACACACACACACACACACACACACACACTTCTTGTGCACATAAACAGCCCCTTGGTGTTTATAAAGGTCTTACATGAGGTTTTTTTCAAGAGATAAGAGCAGAGACACAAAAATCATTGACATGATGTGTATCTTTTCTTTTTTCTATTCTTTGAAAACAATAGTATCACCTACCATCTTCACAGAGGAAGCAGCAAGAGTAGCTCCTCATAAAACGTACACTATGTTTTACATTGATTGCTGTAAAGCACTTTGTTACCTGTATTGAAAAGTGCTATACAAATAAAGCTATTATTATTATTACATGTAATCTTTAGATGCAGGTAGTGTAAAGATTTGAAAATACCTCACTCATATGTCATTCATTCAATCAATGACTCAGTCGTTCTTATGCCCGCAGAGAGGAGACCAGGGAATGCTCCTGTATACGCTGTCATGCTTCCTCAAGCCCATTAAAGGGCATAAGAACGACTGAGTCATTGATTGCATATCTATGACCCTGTGCCATATTCCATGCAAGTTTTGCTTTATTTTTTATGGTTTAATGTAAAGCTGGTGTATGCAACGTCGGAGAACTAGCAAGAGACAGCTAGATATTGAAATTATCCAATAGGCTTTGGCAGCATCTATTTTTTTTTCATTCCTTCATACCTTCTTGACATTTCACCGGGGTATAATGGTATATGAGGGTATTTCTGTAAAAAGCAAACAAAAAAACTACATAGCTGAGCTGCTTGAGATAGTAGTCATAGTATATTGTATAACATTGTCTTGTTATTGGTCAGTGATACCTCTCGCCCATTTCCTATTGTTTCTGCTGTGTCTCTTACCATGGTGTTTCAGTCTTGATCCCCTGTCTGTCTTCTCTGTTAGAGTGTGTGTGTGTGTGTGTGTGTGTGTGTGTGGTGTGTGTGTGTGTGTGTGTGTGTCTGGGCCTCTCCTCTGGTGGGCCAATCTTCTCTGCACCCGTGGTCACTAGAGCACCTGAGGCTTGTTCTGGAATAATTATATTCCAGTAATCAAGCTCATCTACATTTAAACACCCGGTCATTCACTCCAGTCTTCACCAGATCGTCAGTTCTCTTGTGTGATCTCCGCTCCCATGGAGTGCTTTTCCTGTGTGATCCTGCTGCCTGCCCAGCTGCAGCAGAGGAAAAGGTGACTAGCGAAGTTTAGCTGTAAATGTACAGTGTAGGTTACAGTTTGTTTGGCTGGAGCTAAAGACCCTGTGTGTGTGTGTGTTTGCGTGTGTGTGTATGTGTGTGTGTGTGTATTGTTTCCCAATTTTGCTTCTTACTGACTACTAATTTAGCTCTCAAAATCGTACAATTAAGGCTCTCTTTAATCTTATCTTCTCTTATCTAGAAGCCTATCTTAACAAAATGGTACGATTTCTCATTGTTCACACTTAGCTTATGTGTCCCCTACTCTCATCATGCCAAAGAATTAGCCTGCTGCAGAGCCCTCTGTCTATTACCTATTTTTGATGTTGATGTTTTACAATGTTTAACATGTTAACTGACAACCTTGTTTTTTTGGATCTGTCACTCAGTGACTGTGGCAACTTTTCTTGTGCTATTTGTCTTAATGTTTTAGTACATGAACTTAAAGAACCATAAATATAGTATTCACTGTTCTAGCCCACTACAGTGAGTAACTTTAAGTCTAACTGGAATTAAATTGCATTTTTGTATGCTACAGCATGCATATCTGATCATATGCCCTGTGTGAAAAAAACCAAAAGGGTGAAATTTATATTTGATATTTCCCCGACACAACCCTCCAGCAGTCTGAGACAAAATGGGTCTTATATTTATCAAAAGACCTTTTTGTTCCTTCTTCCCCAGAATAAAACTATGAACAATTAACATTAATTTTATCTGCAAAAAAGGGATGACTAAATGTGATTGTAGTTCCTTCACTGTGAATGAAAATCATCTTATAAATTACAGCGAACATTTTTCAACTTTTCGTTGTGTAGTAGTGTGCAGGGACCATCCAAGTGGTGAGTTCAAGGAGACATTGACATCAAAGATCTCAACGTGGGTCACTATAAAAGCTCTGAATCCGTAAGCTAGGGCGTTGAAAAGTCACACCCACTGACTAAAATTTGACAGTGTGGAAAAAGAGGATGTGAATTTGGCTATTTCTGGCATTCAAGGGGTTTCTATTTGTCAGCTGTGATGCCCTGTGGGGACATGTGTGGGTGTGGCCTCTCTCTCTTCCTTGTAGAGGAAGAGCTGATTGCAGTAACTCTGGGCACCTGAGATAATTGCCCTATAGAGTAACATTTTATTCTCATTCCTAGGGAGAGGTTGCTGCTGGGCTGAGGATGGAAGAACCTCTCTGCTAACTTGCCATCATCTGTTTCACTCCACAGGTTTCGCCTTGGTTTCTGGATATGTTGTTTTAGTTGATCGTTATTATTTCTTGCACATTACAACACCCTCACACACATTTTCCAGGCATCCATCATCCTGACCTGACTGAAACCACTGATGTTCATACCCCATACTTGTTCACTTTTACTTTGGCACCAGCCTTAATTGGGTTAATTTTGGTTTAAAAAACACATTTTGTCAACCTTTTACCATGGTGTGTCTCCCTTTTGTTGTGGCCTTTTGAGCCAGGTCATAAAACAGCCAACTTGTCAACTAAATGTGTCAGATGTATCCTGTGTCAGAATTAGACTTTTTTTAACATTTGAAACCTTACAATGGATTATGCATGTGTTTAAGGCTGATCTGTACTTGGTTTCTGTCATACGCTAATAAATAAATTTATGAGATGCATAAATTGCACACATCAGCAGCAGAGGCAAGGAGAGATGCAGAGCATGCAGAACATGAACATCTAAGGTTTTGGCATTAATAAGGATGCAATTTTGTAAGCATCATTTCACAGACAAACAAGCTGTTACTGTATATTTTGAACATCATCTCACACATAGCACATTGCTCAATCTAGTGTGAACTGCGAAAAACAGCTTTAAAGCCGAGAAGTGCCACGTGCAGGGTTGCAGACATGACCATCCACTGCGTATGCTTGAAAGATTTGTTACACGGATGTTTTTGAAATGTTCATTTTCTAAGCTCTGCAGCATAAAGCGAGTGGAAATACTAGAGTTTTACACAATCATGGTGTGTGCGTGCATATGTAATATATAAGTATATATTGAAGAAACGTATGTTATTTTCAGGTAATGTTTCCTGAGGCAACATAGAGCTTCACACGAGCACACTAGCCAGGTTTCCTTCCAAATGTTGCAAACATTTGAACAGAATTTACAGATAAATGAAAGAAATAGCAAATCAATGCAGGTTTCCATCCACTGCCATTGTGCAAATATTACGAGTGGAGCACCTCAAGATAAAGAGCTGGTGGCGCTTATTCTTCAGTTAGGTGCCATTAATCCATTGCAGAAGAAGAACGCGTAATAAGATGATGCAATTAATCACCT
>NC_060158.1:20407500-20414580 GCF_021292245.1 Micropterus dolomieu | reverse complement strand
ACTTAAAGAACCATAAATATAGTATTCACTGTTCTAGCCCACTACAGTGAGTAACTTTAAGTCTAACTGGAATTAAATTGCATTTTTGTATGCTACAGCATGCATATCTGATCATATGCCCTGTGTGAAAAAAACCAAAAGGGTGAAATTTATATTTGATATTTCCCCGACACAACCCTCCAGCAGTCTGAGACAAAATGGGTCTTATATTTATCAAAAGACCTTTTTGTTCCTTCTTCCCCAGAATAAAACTATGAACAATTAACATTAATTTTATCTGCAAAAAAGGGATGACTAAATGTGATTGTAGTTCCTTCACTGTGAATGAAAATCATCTTATAAATTACAGCGAACATTTTTCAACTTTTCGTTGTGTAGTAGTGTGCAGGGACCATCCAAGTGGTGAGTTCAAGGAGACATTGACATCAAAGATCTCAACGTGGGTCACTATAAAAGCTCTGAATCCGTAAGCTAGGGCGTTGAAAAGTCACACCCACTGACTAAAATTTGACAGTGTGGAAAAAGAGGATGTGAATTTGGCTATTTCTGGCATTCAAGGGGTTTCTATTTGTCAGCTGTGATGCCCTGTGGGGACATGTGTGGGTGTGGCCTCTCTCTCTTCCTTGTAGAGGAAGAGCTGATTGCAGTAACTCTGGGCACCTGAGATAATTGCCCTATAGAGTAACATTTTATTCTCATTCCTAGGGAGAGGTTGCTGCTGGGCTGAGGATGGAAGAACCTCTCTGCTAACTTGCCATCATCTGTTTCACTCCACAGGTTTCGCCTTGGTTTCTGGATATGTTGTTTTAGTTGATCGTTATTATTTCTTGCACATTACAACACCCTCACACACATTTTCCAGGCATCCATCATCCTGACCTGACTGAAACCACTGATGTTCATACCCCATACTTGTTCACTTTTACTTTGGCACCAGCCTTAATTGGGTTAATTTTGGTTTAAAAAACACATTTTGTCAACCTTTTACCATGGTGTGTCTCCCTTTTGTTGTGGCCTTTTGAGCCAGGTCATAAAACAGCCAACTTGTCAACTAAATGTGTCAGATGTATCCTGTGTCAGAATTAGACTTTTTTTAACATTTGAAACCTTACAATGGATTATGCATGTGTTTAAGGCTGATCTGTACTTGGTTTCTGTCATACGCTAATAAATAAATTTATGAGATGCATAAATTGCACACATCAGCAGCAGAGGCAAGGAGAGATGCAGAGCATGCAGAACATGAACATCTAAGGTTTTGGCATTAATAAGGATGCAATTTTGTAAGCATCATTTCACAGACAAACAAGCTGTTACTGTATATTTTGAACATCATCTCACACATAGCACATTGCTCAATCTAGTGTGAACTGCGAAAAACAGCTTTAAAGCCGAGAAGTGCCACGTGCAGGGTTGCAGACATGACCATCCACTGCGTATGCTTGAAAGATTTGTTACACGGATGTTTTTGAAATGTTCATTTTCTAAGCTCTGCAGCATAAAGCGAGTGGAAATACTAGAGTTTTACACAATCATGGTGTGTGCGTGCATATGTAATATATAAGTATATATTGAAGAAACGTATGTTATTTTCAGGTAATGTTTCCTGAGGCAACATAGAGCTTCACACGAGCACACTAGCCAGGTTTCCTTCCAAATGTTGCAAACATTTGAACAGAATTTACAGATAAATGAAAGAAATAGCAAATCAATGCAGGTTTCCATCCACTGCCATTGTGCAAATATTACGAGTGGAGCACCTCAAGATAAAGAGCTGGTGGCGCTTATTCTTCAGTTAGGTGCCATTAATCCATTGCAGAAGAAGAACGCGTAATAAGATGATGCAATTAATCACCTCAATCGGTGGTATATAAAATAGAAACTATGATAGAAATATCGCATCCATGTTTCTTTCATGTATATAATGTGAGATATGTTACAGTCTCCTTATTGCGCCACACATATCAGATGTTTGTGTCTGCCACTATTTTTAGTTTCAGTTTAGTGGAAACTTCTGTGGACATTTTGACAATTTATTTGCTTAGTCTGTTTCCACTGCATTTTGTCAATTTATGCATTGAAATATCAATGGAAGTTTCCATCCTAGAAAACCTGTGTTCTGTATGTTTCCCTCCCAAACATAACTCCCCCAGTAGCATAACCATACGCCCTAAAGAAGGTAAACAGTTTACCAGGAATTAGCTCTAAAAATTGAGCTATATATTTTGGGAAGGGAAATAATGAAACAAAAATGAAGACAAAATGTGCATACACTCTCATACCGCATGCAGATGTACACCCACTCTAAACAAATCAAAATATAAATAGATGTCAGTGCGAAAGTATGAACTTCATTACATCAAGAAAATAATTTTAAGAATATTAAAGGGAGACAAGGTGTGAAAAATGGCACAAAGTATGATAAGGTCACTTATCATACTCTACTGACTACAACACTACAGCACACTTTAAGTCCATAATAACAAAGAATAATGTGAATTGTTATTGTCTCTCTCTCTCTCACACGCACAGGCACAAATAAACACATCAAATCAAGATGATTTAATTCTAACAATCAGTATTTTATATTTGTTGTGTTTGTTAGTTTGTGACATTGTCAAGAGGAACTAAAGGACCCAGGGTCCCCACTAATCTCCTTCAGGCTTGGCCCTGGCCGTGTTCTAATGGACAATCAGCACTCTATATCTGGCTGACATTTCCTCTGGATGATCAGCTGCTTTGTCCGTCGTGCTGAGTGATGTTTAGGCCTGTGATTACGCCATGACCTTTAGCTTGACACAGAGATATACAACACAGAAAAATGCTAAATACCAGCCGTGCACACTCCAGAATCTCCTGCTGAGGTTCAAGTGTAAAGTGAAATCAATCGTTCTTACACGGAAGTGGAATAAGTCATCTTCTTAACTTAAAATGTGCACAAACCAGCATTAACAGGATTCACTTGGGCACCACTTGGGAACAACAATGACTATTATTAGCTTATATAATGGGTATGGGGAATGATACCAAACACTTGCTGTTTACACATTTGGTGTTTGTGTTTATCTGACAAGCATACAGTAAGTGATTTTTCATTTAGCTCTGATTTTAGCTTGAGGGAAATATTTGGCTCTTTAACTACTAAATGCTCCACTACATTACCTAATTATTTATATCTAGATATTAGATATTTATCTAATTATCTAATTGATATCTTTGTTGGGCATGTACATGAAGTGGGATTTTCAAAGGTTATTAGCTAAAAACAGCTACCTGCGGCAAATAAAAACAAGCTTGATGAGAGCCGCAGGACTAAACCATTCATCAAGGCTGTAGGCCTTAAAACCAAAACA
Organism: Micropterus dolomieu; assembly: GCF_021292245.1. Classification (NCBI taxonomy): domain Eukaryota; kingdom Metazoa; phylum Chordata; class Actinopteri; order Centrarchiformes; family Centrarchidae; genus Micropterus; species Micropterus dolomieu. The sequence continues at coordinate 20,411,227 of NC_060158.1, read as the reverse complement.
ATGAGCAGAAAGACACTAAAATAAAACACTAGAGGTGAGGGAAACTGCAGAGTCGGGTGATAATTCTCTGTGTATTCATCACTACACAGTAAGTAACCTCTTTCACATTACACATAGTAATTTGATCTATTGTTAATGTAAATGCAGCTTTAAGTATCCAAATTAAAATCCCAAACCCATGCATGTTACATTATTATTTGTTATCTATCATTGGATTATTACTACTAACATGTAAGCAGCATTTTAATTTTAATAAGGGGTTCATTTTGAATGCTTGTAGTTATTTTTAAGAGTTGATCATATGATTTGTATGTAGAATCCTAATTTGCAAAATCATTAGTAACTGTAGCTTTTGAATAACTGTATTGGAGTAAAATAAAATACATTGTTTCCTTCTGAAATGTTGTTTAGTAGAGGTGTAAAATTACACTAAATGGAGTAGTAAAAGTACCTCAAACTTGCATTTAGGTAAAATACAGCACAGAGTAAATGTACTTACATTCAACCACTGGGATGCAAGGGTGTGTCCTGAGGTGGGAAATTGTGCCCCAACCATGACCTTTGGCCCCCACCCGTTATTTTTATGATGCATAAAGTTTTGCTGTTTAACCGCAAACTTCATCACAGTCAACTTTGTAGGTAGTTGCTGGTGCATATCTCCATTTATTATTCATATTCATCTCCACACATCCCGTCCAACAGTTGTTGGTTTATCCGATTCCTTTCCTCTGTTCTGTCTCTCCCTCATTGATTTCTACAATCTGCATCTGCAGCCCAAATTAATGTGATTCTCCCACTGTTGAATAATCATGTCTGGCTGCCTGTGTACTCATTAAGGCTTTGTACAACAAATAAAGTAAACCACCCAAATCAAGGCTTTAATTGCCACAACGACTCAGCTTTCACTGAGACAACTGCACCTCTCCTGATCTATTATGACAAACAAACCACCCCACTGATCTACTCTTCATCTTGTCGTTGCACCAGAAGTTACACGAAGTAAAGATGTTAATAAAAGAAAAACATAGTGTGCAACAAAACATCTGTTAAGACATCCATTTGTATTCAGTACTGGAACATCTAGGAAAACGTTCTGCATAAATACATGCATATACTGTATATTTCATGCAAACTAATTTCCCACTTCTTATTTGCACACAAGTTGGAATCATCTCAGGATAGCATTAAGATGATGGATTGTGTAAAGCTAGATAAAAGTGCCAGCACAGCGAAGCAACAAAAACAGGCTGGATTACTTCTTCTTTTTTCTCCTTTGTTTCCTACGTTGCACTTGAAACTGAAAAAAGAAAACAGTGCATCTCTTGTGAAATGAACAGCTTACCCTGTTCAGCAGTGGATCATAATGGCTGAGTGACCACCCTTACAGGTATTTTTTTATTAGTCTGTCAAAGACTAATTTACTGTAACTGGCAATTGGTATTAGATAATGACAGGCAAATTCTGTCCCGTTTTAAGTTTTTAATTTTATTATCCGTAAAGACTTAAATAAAATGCCTGGTCTGGTTTTTATAAGTTCTTTGGATGTATAAAACCTCCTAAACCCCACCAGGTTGCCTGCTTTAGCTGCTTCTAAGCTGCCTAGATCGTTAATACAAATATTAATATTTAAACATATGATCAATATGAACATGCTACACATCGTTAGATCGGTTAGAATCTCCACAATTCAATTGTTGAATTAATTTAATGGAAACAAAAAGCCCAAAAGTCTAATTCTTATAGATTTACCGGTGTAACGGACATGTTCCGACTACGTTACCTTTGAAGCTCATTAAGTCTGAATGTTCCATTCTATGATTATTAAATTCCTTTAGTCTGTAAAGGGTCCACTTATCAAAAGAATCAAGACAGCTTTTCATAAAAATGAATCCAAGTTGTGAATCCCGTCATGTGAAGTCCTTGCTCTGTCTGTCACACTTCTCTCATCTTCCACCATGTTGTTTTCATTACGTTGCTGCCTACAAAATAGAAGTGCATAAGCCGTCTGTAGGAGCTAGATCAAATGAATGATGTGTATTTGATGTTATTGGATAATTTCATACAAGTAATATTCTGTTTAAAATAAGTAAACTGTTTCATAGTAGCCTATTTCAGTTTTGTGCAGAGGATTTAAAGGCCTGCCCCATATGGACGCCTGTCCCAAATATAAGCAAGGTAAATTCAGTGATTTTAGCAAATAAAAGCCCGGGCGATTAATCAAAGTTTACAGTAATAAACTCTTAAAATTATTCACCTTCACCAGATACTATATATTGTTATGATTTCAGACAGAACAGACCCAAATGCAACGCTTGTGGTTTTCGAAGAGGTTTATTAAGGGAAAAAGGGGGGAGTTGGACGCCTGCAGACATGGGCACGGAGGACCGGGGAGCCGGCGAGGCTGGGGAGGTTCTGGCGTTGGGGGGAGCCGGGGGAGCGGCGTGGAGGTCAGAAAGCAGGTAGGTGAGCCCAGCTGACTGAACGGATGACGGAGGTGAGTGAACCTGGCGGGGAAAGCAGAAAAACAAACAAGGTTAGTTCAGAGAAACAGTAGGTAGGGGAACGTGGTATCAGAGCTTGAATGTAGAGGTGGCACCAAGACTGGAGCGACGACGATCAAGCGGGGATGGAGTGGAGAGCCGGGGTTGAAATACTGGTAGAGATGAGGCTGATAGCTGATGAGACACAGGTGTGGATCGTCAGCCGGGCTCCAGAGCGGAGAGAGGGAGAGCATACACAGAGGGAGAGGGGAGGAGACGCAGGGAAAAAACAGAATGCGAAACAAGGAGGAAAAAAAAAACAGGACACTCACCGTCAGCCGGGCTGCCACCATAACAATATATGTTATATAACAAAAAAATACACAGCCACACTAGCCGCTCTGTGAGGCTGTACTTAGGCACAGCAATCCTTTGAGAAACAGATTAACAGGCCATGACCATCTTAGTTTAGTGTGCTACACTCAAAAAAGTAGCTCTTTGAATGAACATAAAAAAATCATGGAAAGGATTTCGACACGATTAACTTGCTTTATTTCAGCATTATACAATTCTGTTATTCCAATTTAATGCACTTGTGTTGGGTCAACTTAAATTATTAAGGCTGAACTTGAACTGAACTTATTTACTACGGTTGGGCCCAGCTTAAATTAATACTGTCAGCCCAACTAATTTGCAATGTTTTGGACCATCTAATTTACTTAATTTGCATCCAACTTTATTAAATATAGTTCAATCCAACTTATTTTACAGTAGTACAATTACACTAGTAAATTAAAGCTGCAAGCAGCGTTGGGCGGGCCCTCGCACTTGTAAGCGCGTCCGCGTGTGAGCCGGCCGAGTTGCATATTCTGGAGCTCTGCCGGTGCGGCTGTGAATTTGCTATGCGGTTATGACGCCGCATGAAGGTGTTATATATCACTTCCTGTGTCCCCTATGTGGAGCTACATAGCACTTGCCGCTATGAATATAAATCGGTATTGGCATGTAGATGTCTGCGGGGTGGGAGAGTTATCAAGCACGTAAAGTTTGTTTCAGATGTGAACATGTACACTGAACAATAATGTACCCAAACAATAAAATAAATTCCTTTTGTATTTCCCTGCCTTGTTGTTTATGTGTACATACAGAGGAAGAATGTGAGAACAGCACACATTTCATCGTTACTGTGTGTTAGAGCATGGGAGAACAGTGGATACTTTTAATACAGCCCACACCCCTAATACTGT
>NC_060158.1:20391170-20407400 GCF_021292245.1 Micropterus dolomieu | reverse complement strand
AATAGCACAACTTTTCATCGTCAATGCCTTTAGAAGGCACAGCAGAAATTTGACGTCGATCCGACTAAATCCCTAGGAGGAGTTCGTTAAAGTACGAAGTGTGTAAATCATCCAAAAATGGCCGTAAAATTCAAAATGGCCGACTTCCTGTTGACTTTAGGCTATGGGTTCTTGAGGCTTTTTTGTGCGTCTTGATATGATACATGTCCCCAGAAAATTTCGTACATGTAGGTTGAACGTGAACGAGGGGCTAATTTTTTCCAATTTTCTAGGTGGCGCTAGCGAGTCATTTTGCAACGCCCATGTGCGAAACTTGTAGAATACGAAATTTTTCACCGGTTCTGACATGTTTGCAAATTTTGGTGAGTTTTCGAGAATGTTTAGGCCATGTCATTTGAGCCTACTTTGCAGAAAAAAAAAAAAAAAAAAAAAAAAAAAAAAAATATAATCCGAGCAGATTCAATAGGGACCTCGCACGGTCGTGCTCGGGCCCTAAAAATATATAATCCCAGCAGATTCAATAGGGACCTCGCACGGTCGTGCTCGGGCCCTAATAATCCGAGCAAATTCAATAGGGACCTCACACGGTCGTGCTCGGGCCCTAATAATCCGAGCAAATTCTATAGGGACCTCGCACGGTCGTGCTCGGGCCCTAATAAGAGAGAGTGCAACATAATCTGATTTTCAGTAAAGTTACTTTTGTCAGAACAGAAAACCATAATCCTTTCTACTTCTGCCATTTACGAGACTTACTTGTTTTTATTCATGTGTATTCCAATGTTGAGATCAGTGTGTGAGGAAACATTTTTCTGCAATGTTTACATCCTATGCTGTGTTCATGATCTAGGATGTTGCTTGAATCAGTACAGCCAGAGACCCCTGGTCTTCTAGTACCAGTGCTGTGAGGAAGGATGCTACAGTAGGCGTTGCAGAGACAGCGAGGAGTGTGGTGGAGATAGGAAGAAAACAGTGACATACAAATGTTCGGATTATTTACTCTGCAGTAGAGAAAGACAGCAACAGCAGACAGACAGAAAGTACAACATACTCAGATGGACAGACATTGTTTTAACTGTATGTGTAAATTACAAGTTACATACGGTAGGCCTACTGCTTATATTATTTCCCCATCCGTACACAAATGTAGCCTAAGTGGTGAATGTGTGTTCGTGGTCATGTGGGCTGGTTTGGCTACATTGCCAGGGCTGAATATTTGTCCTAGTCCACCCCTGCTTACAATAATAGGAAGTCACCATGTCCCTGAAATTCACCTGTTTCTATCATCACATGTTGATATAGACAAGTTGAACCTATCAGCAGGTTGCTAAGCTTCACACTGTAGAAGGTGGTAGAGTGAGAAACAGACACTGTTCTCTCTGAAACACCCCTTTGAAGTTTCGCTACATGAGATGTGCCGACTATATTATGCCGCACAGTGTCTGTACAGCGACTTGAAACTTTGATTTGAAAAGTGCTCTACAAATAAATTATTGTTCCTTCCGAGCTTGAAAACACCCACTGGGGTATGAAACCTTAACCACGGTTGGCTGCTTTGAATTTTGTTCCAACCCACACCCAATCAATTACACACTCATACACTGTGTGACTGATGAATATCAAATGGGATGAAAATCATGGATAAAATGGTGGCAAGATAACGAGGCTCAGAAGGTTCTAGTTACAGCAAAATGTGAATTTGATTGTTAAAAGAAACCTAAAATCACAATCACATAGGGTGACATATTTCTACCATGACTAAGGCTCCGAATTACCAAGAACTGAAGGTGAGAATATTAAGATGCACCAGTCTTACATCCACCTGTGTCTTCCTGCGATAATACGAGCAGCAGTGTCAGCGGTGTTCAGACAGTGACGGTTTTATTCTTCTGTCTTCTTCTTCACTAGAAACTAGGGGACCTTGAAGTCTCACATTCCACTCACACTCATTTCCCCCCAGGCTTTCATCTTCACAGACTCATGGGTGCCAGAGAAGTCAGAAAATTACACCTATTTCTCTGATTTACTGCATGTTTGGTTGTGGATGTGTACTTGAGTGTGTAAATCTACACATTTGAATGTGCACAGACAGTAAGTGTGTGTGTGTGTGTGTGTGTGTGTGTGCGTGTGTGGACACGCCCATGTGACCAAACAGGGACATGCAATAAAGTGTGACAATGGCTGCAGTAAATTGGATTGAAGATGTTGGAAAGACAATGACTCACTTGCCGCAGGGTCTTTTCCACACAGTGAACTGGACAGAATAGGAAAAGGCCCTTAGAGAGAAGCAAAAACCATCAAAGAAGTCAATTCTTTGGGGAAATGTCAAAAGGAGCTGTATTCCCACTGCAAATGAGAATACTCTGTCTGTCAAGTCGGCTTAATACGGTGCGGCCGACGAGTCGCCACAAAGCGTGAGAAAACATTACACTGAAGAGGGAGGGAGGGAGAGAAGGAGGAAGACATGAGAATGAAGAAACCAGACAATGACATTTTCTTCAGTCAAACGTCTTGTATTGAAAACAGAGCAGGATTTTCCTCCTGAGCAGACGCCTGTGGCATCACACTGATCTTAATTCACCAAGCAGCACATGGAATAATATCCTCATGTTCCTTCCACCGGGGATTTGTTTCTGGTCTCATCCCAAGTAGGTGGCAGAATTGGCAACAACAGTGCCTGGGATTCTGTTTTCATTCAGAGGGCAAAGAAAAGAAGCGCAATACACTGTTTCCCAAATTAATTACAGTCTTGGATGGAACAAAGACAAACGCTCACACCTCCTGAAGTCAAACAGCAGCAAAGGCACTTTGTATTGATTATGAGTGAAACTGAAGAAGAAGACAATGATTTCCTCTTGATGGAGATTCTGCAAGCGTGGTTATCTTAGAGCGGATGTGCACACACATAAACACACACACACAGATTGATGTCATCCCAGTGAGGCAGTGTGTCTTACTGGTTGTCCACGGGTAATTGACCCATAAAAAGGTCCCACTCACCTCCTCTCACCCCTCTCCTCACATTGACATGAGGTGTTTCTCAGGCCTGTTACAGTCTTGTTAGTGTCACTCAAAATGGCCCAGTCATCTCCACCCCCACACAGACCAGGCGCCACAGTCCACTGCATGTAGAGCCAGTGCCAGTTACAGCAGAATGACACACAGAGACTTTGTTTGATTTTGTCTGCATGAATCTGAATATGCTATCTGAGAAATGAACAATAACATGTGTGGAGGGGGAGCATCCTGTGTGTGGATTTTCAATTATGATCGATTAAAGTATAATGCATGAGTGCTGTATGACTTCACACAATTTTTTGTGTTTGTATGTGCATTCATACGGGTAAGTGCATACATTACACTACTCTCAGTTTTAATGGGTTGCCTGAGACATTGGTGACAAACGCACCCGATCCTATTTTTCATGCAACCAGGTGATTCCAAAACATCAACAAAGGAGAGGGAAGCAGGAAGTGAACTGGCGTCGCAGTGTTGTGGGGATTAAAATGTTAGCCTCTCTGGCATAAGGCAAGAGCAGACACTGAGCTGTATAATACACAGTAAATGATAAGCATTTTAAAGCCCAAAAGGGCATCAACGTTACAGCACTTGTCCTTGCTCAGCAAGATAACTAAGTGATGAAATATTGAGAGGGGAGTTTGCACATATCCCTGGGAGAGATGCACTTGGTTTGGGAGAGGTGTGTTATTTCAATTGATGCCAAAAGTTACTCCGCGAGAGAAGTAGATAGTTATGGTGTCAACTAGAGCTGAGGGGGAATCAAGACTCACACACACACACACACACACACACACAAATGCACACACAGTTTAAATGTAAAAGCCTCAAGTTTCCTGGATGAACTAGCTTCATACTTTAATTATAACTTGTCCTACTGCTATCATTTTAAATCCCCTATAGCTTTGTACTCTACATTAATGAAACATAAAAGGGGCTTTTTTCAAGTTAAGTATGCTATATATCTATATTTTTATAAAAGCAGCCACCGTTTTTCTTGGAAGCTGGCTCCTATATTGCAGCCCCCCCCACACAGTTTATATTACTAATGAGAAACACAGTAGAGCAGGTCGCAAAAATACAACATACTAATTATAAACACTTTGGACTAGATACTAATTTTCATAGTAGTTTCCAGTTAGTATACAGAAAATCAACATACATTTAAAGGGCCGATATGTAGTTTTCAGCGGCCACTAGCAGTTTTAAGACTGCAACCAGGTGTGTGCTCATATGAATGCTCGGCTCGAACTCATGAGCGAACACAACTGCTTTCACACAGAGATCCCGCAATAAACGCGGGAACACCAGCATGTCGGCTGTGGCTTTTTACACAGACATGTTCTGGCTGTTACTACCAACGTCCCTGGGTCAGAGGCAAATCAAATCAAACCTACCTTTTCGGATCTGTAACGTAATGCTGTATATTGGCACGAAAAAAAAGGCAGTGTGAAAGTGGAAGACTCACTGTGAGACAGCTTCACATAACATGCTGGAAACTCATGTAAACTCCCACTCCAGTGTTGCAGTAATATTTTTATCAGTTTGAGGTTGAACTAATCCATTCTCACGTTGCCTGCATTCAGCCAATGTGCTACATTAGTGTTAGCTCGCCCGTCTGCTTCGTGTCTTTAGCTAAATGTATTGGATGATAACGAAAACGGTTACTGAGATTGTTGCCACACTTTATAAGAGTTAGACCACAATAAGTAACGTTACTGTAGTGAATTGGTCTTCAACAACAACAATAAATTGTAAAATAACAATAAATCTAAATTTAATGTTACAAAGCAAACACCGGTAACTTGTCATCCATGCTAACGATAGCTGGCTGCAATCAGCATGTACTGTGCAAGAGTTATTGGTTGAAAAATGCTGGAAAGTAAGAATGCTTTCAAAAATAGACATGTTAATAGGTTATATTTACCAATTATCAAAATAGAAGTGAACAGAAGAAAAATCTAAATCAAATCAATATTTGCCTTCAAAACACCATCAGTTCTTCTAGGTACACTTGAGACGAGTCTGATCACAACTAATGGTTGCCTCAATTCTGAAAAGTACAGGCAGATACTTATTCATTATGAATACCATCAGGGAGGAATCTGAGTGGCCCCATGTATTCTGCAGCATGACAACGACCCCAAACATATAGTGAAAGTCAGAACTATACAGAAGTAAAGAAGAGCAAGGAGTCCTGGAAGTGAGTAGTTCTCCAAGATGTTTGGGCCTACCTAGTTCTTTCAAAAACTAGGTATACCTAGAAGAATTGATTCTGTTTTGAAGGCAAAGGGTGGCCACACAAAATATTGATTTGATTTTGATTTTTCTTCTGCCTGTCTTACTTTAAAGGCTGTCCTCGACTAAGGATTTACATAGTCAAGTCAGGATTGTCAATGATTGCCTATAGTCTAATCTGTGTGTGCTTAATTCTTGCGAAGCTGCAGAGCTGCAGTCTCTTTTCATTAGTCACTGTAAAAAAAATATTCAAAGCTTCTTTCTTTTCACATGTTTATTTACAGAATTATATGTTGGTATTTATATCATAATTGTCATGATCCTGTCTGTGTGTCTTGTTTGGGAGTCTGAGTATGTCCTTAGTTCATGTTTTGGTAATCATTCCTGGTCCTTGTTTGTATTATTGTGGTTCAGTCTCCTCTGTACTCTGGGTTCTAGTTCTGTGTTCTCATTTAGGTTCTGGTTCTTTGTAACGTGTGTGTGTGTGTGTGTTTCTGTCTTCTTGGTTATTCACTCTGCCCCATGTCTGCTTGTCTAGTGTTCTCTCTGTTTCCCCCTGCTGTCTCTCTGCCTCGTTAGCCCCGATCCCGCTCACCTGTGTTGCTCCCGCCCCGCTCGTTAGTCCCTGTGTATATGTATGCCTGCTCGTCTCTCTAGTCTTTGTCACGTCCTTGCGTCTAAAGTTGAGTGTTCCTGCCTGTTCCTTTGTCTTCCTTGTTCTGGGTTATTCCCTGTGTTTTGGATCGCCTTGTGTTCTGGAGTACCTTTGTTGGACTTTGCCTCGAGCTCCTTGTAAGCCTGTTTAAGTTAGTTTTTTGAATTAATAAACATTTTTGAACTGCGACCTCCTCGCCTTGCCATTTTCTGCATTTGGGTCCTCGCCCCAGTCTGCACTCAACGCCCCAATCCATGACAATAATAGGCTTTATGTTAACTTATTTGGCGGAAACTAGTAGTTCTATTTAAAATCAGACGTTAGAGCTCCCCCATATAACAAATGGTATGATCCTCTTTTCATAATGGCTTTGCAAAGATTCGACTGTGAGATTGGGAGTCGAATCAGGCTCCTCCTATCAAATTATTGAGTCTTTGACTATTCGGGGTCAGCCCTACGTACTTTACAGCATTTTTTCCACACCTGCCTAAAAACGTTTACCACGTTCGCCAGCATGATAACATGCGAACATTTGGTAATTAGCAAAAGACACTAAGTACCAGCCATGTCACTAGCATAGCTAAAAACATGTAACAACTAATGCTAAGAAGCTTGATAGTAGTGAGCAAGCGTGCCATCCAATGAACCGCAAGTTGAGCTAGGGCCTAGAAGTTAGGGATAGAAGGGGAGGGAGGAGGAAGAGACGGTTGTTTTTCAATTTAACTTAATTTTATTGTTATTTTTTAAATATAATTATTAAAAAAAAAAAATTATTTAGCTCTGCTTCATAAAATTTTTTTCTTGCTGTTTTTTTTCTTTTTCTTCGTCTCTATAATCCCCCCATTTATTTATTTATTTATTTATTTATTTATTTATTTTTTTGCTTAATTCAAAGCATTTACTCTCCATATTTCCCAATTCAGTTTCCAAAACACCACCTCCCATTTTCTACCTCCTGAACACACACACACACACACACAAATTGCCATTACACATCTTTAATTTCCAACATGCCGTTATGTCAAACTGTTTACAGATTGTTTCACCACATACTGTTGTGTCTTATTTATTTCACCTGTTATGTGTTGCATCACCTAATAAAAAAAAAAAAGGGAAAAAAGTTTTTTTAATACACATTCTATAATTGTTGTTTTGTTTTTTGAAAGAAAAATACAACTGACAAGCCTTGCATTGACCCAAACAACACATACAATGCATTTCCTGAGGATGTCAATCAGGACTTATATTTTGAGAGAAACGGATAAGTGATTATACATGAAGCACTAATCTATAATTGCTAACTTAGTCGAGACACACACAAAAGGAGTGCAAAATAAGTGAGCTTCATGAGCAATGACCAGACTATGTCTTGCGACTTGTACTTTGTCACTGGCGTGTGGTCAGTTGTGATGCCAATATCTACTCTCTAAAGATAGTGTTGATATCCTTTTGTTGAATGAATGAATTCAATAACTGCTGCTTTTCCATGCGACTCCTTTTGGTGGTGATCTGCTTGACTGCACAAATCCTTGTGCCACAAATGAATGGATGCTTCAAGGCTTTGATGGCAGTGCCAGCCCCATACGCACGCATGCCATTTACACACACACACATGCGCGCGCATAGTCGTCAAATGAGACAGTGGGCGATTACAAATCCTTGTATTGCTTGACTGACTTTAATATTTGATCAAGGTTGTATCATACTAATACAAAGTCAGATACACATAAAATACAACCCTGCAAAGGACACACAGTTGAAAATGAGTCATAAATTACATACAGCTGCTGTAGTTTCCTAGTTTCGATTTATTTATTGGCTATGTGTCTGGCATTTCACTGCAGATTAGTCAACAGGGCAACCCTCAGTTCATCAGTATAGTCATCACTAAATCTGCCATTGTATTTGGAAATAATGAGACACCCACTTTTCTGTCATGACTGCAGTGTCTATAGATACTGTACATATAAAGCAGGGTCAGGATACTGTATTATTTAGTTATGTCCCCTTCCACCAATGTGTTGGAGATGTTTGTTTATAAAAGCCACTAAAAAAGCGATCTGTCAGTCTACATAAAACCCGTAATACATTTTATCTGTTTGCGTTATTTAATTATATTAATATTCATCATATTTCTTAATTTAAGGCAAGACATGATAGGCAAAAACATTGTTTTATCATGCACTGGTCTCTCTCCTGTACAAAGTTGTCAAATCCAAATATGGTAATTTCCTTTGTAGCAGCAATCAATCATGAAAGTACAGAGGCGGATTTAAGCTAAGCGTGAAATCTGATTGGCTAGCATTGATTTCTGACAGCGTGACTGGTTTAGATGTGTCACGTGGTGAACTTTGACATTTGCAGATTTAGCTTAGTCTGTTTGTGTGTGTTTTGTGTGTGTAAGTATGACTGTTCAGACATGACGTTACTCAGTTATCATTTTTGATGTGTTTGAGAAGTTGTATAGAGTACTGTTAAGGATTTAATTCGATATTGGGTCTGTAACTATTGATTTAAAAAAAAGCAGTATTTTACAGTACTTATCTTTACATGCCGTCTCAGAAGGAGTTTTTCCTTATTCTCTGAGCCTAAAATCTCCACTTCAATAGCACTTAGATACACCCACCTTTCTAGTCGTGTTCCTGACTATATTCTGAAGGTTTTTGCTGAGGGGTTTGTTCATATATCATTCATAGCCTGAATAATAGAACATTTTATTCCCAAAAAACAAGTTGGGAATTGTTTTTTATGCTGACAGTATTTTTTTTATTTATGAAATAATAAAAAGAGATATCCAAAACCCCCGTAAAAATCTGTAAAAACATTTAAGTATGATGTGTCAACAAACTAAAACAATAATTTTGAACCTGACTTACTCCAGAGTTCAGATTTCAGTTCTTGTAATAGATGCAAATTAGCGCATATTTCATTTGATACTGCCTCATTTGCATATTTAAACATAGTATTTCATAAACCCTGTAATATAAAGAAATGTAAGTAATCAACTAGGAAACTGGTGGCGATAAGTATTAGTTAAACATTTTACCCTATTCACCTGCAGTGCCTCACCTTAAACAGTGTAGTGGGACAACAGTGTGGATTTGTGCATTTATATTGAATAATTTTGAACTACTCAAAACTATTCCCCTATCCCTGAGAGCAGGGGGGTTAAAGATCAACTTTCTGCTGAAGAGACCCCGACAGAATGAGGGTGGAGGTCACTTCCTCTAAGTGCTATTCCTGAGCAGTTGATCGTAAAACTGGCACTTTTGATTCCGACAGCCTGATAACGCGGTGCCTGACAAAAGGGACATTAACCAGCGATTAGCATTTCCCTGAACAGCCTATCGGAACTCTCCTTGGAAGGGCAAGAAATCCTAAACTGCCCCCCCCCACACACGTAACCGTGGCAACTGTCCTTGCTCTGTTTCATTACCCCATCAAAGGGATACCCCTTCACGCCTAAGTGACAAAAACCACGGACCGTCCTGAACTTTGTGTAAACAAAGACTGCAGTCTCCAAAGACTCAAAGCATTAACTGTTTAATTAAATCTTTTAGTTACTTGATTACGTTTGCCTCTATTTGAGTAGTTATGTTACCATGTTGTTGCTATCTGTTGTTGATATTATTGCTGAAAAGAATCTAAATAAGTTACTTTTGCAGTGTTTTTATTTTCAGCAAGATTAAGGACACTACATCTTATGTGTAACCAATGCTTGTTCACAATACTTTCTCACACAATTCCTTTACAAATGATGATAAAGAAATGTCATACTATACTCTATTAATTGCTATTAATTAAGGCTAAATAACTAAATTCCCCAGTTCCCAAGGAAAGATTGTTTTGGATTAATCTAAGGTTTCCTCATGTAACCTGAGCTCCCCCAAGTGGACGAAATAAGTATTACATACCATCGTCGGAAATGCCGTTAATGTATAAATGTCACTCATTATTTAACAGGACCAATAATGTGACAATTGTTTTCCTGTTACCAAATGCTTAACTTAGAACGGTACAACTGTTTGACCACTGAGGTTTGATTGTGGAAAATATTTGATTATAATACGCGCAAATAGATTTTCTTTTCTTTTATAGACATTAAAAGTTTAGAAAGGCAGTCCCTCGGGAAACTGGAAACGCCCCCTGGGGAAACCACACCCCAGACCACAAAAGAGCGACACACGACGTCGCCCGCCCTCTTCTCTTCTCATCTCTTCTCCTCGTGCTCTGGTCTTCCGCTCTGCTCTCTGGACGCTTCGGCACGTGTCCGGCGTGCCTCTCCCGGCAACGCCCTAAGAGCTCGACCATGCCAACGAAGCCTTTGTTCGCTTGAAGCTACACACGCGAAGTGCCGCGACATCGATTTGTACCTCAGTCCCAGCAACTTTACTTGTTTTATTTTCTTTCTTTCTTTTGGTTTTGTTAAAGTTATCAGTCCGTTAAGTTACACTGGTCTAATTCTGGAACGACCAAGTTCCCTTTTTAAGCTTTTTCGTCGAGCTAAGCCCACGGAGGTCGGACGACGCCACGTGGCCCGCCAGCAACCACAAAGGACGATTTAAACCTGACCCGAGACAGGGTCGGGAAGGCCCCACTGCAAATTTCTTCCATAAGCCTTCCAGAGACGGACCCCGGAGAAATTCCCTGGCAGAGAAAGCGACTGGCCTAAGTTGTCCTAACCGAGAACGCACGGACTGCCAGTGTGAGGCCGTTTACCATCAACCCGGCAGGAAGAAACGCAAGCAGGAAGACCAAAACCCTACATTCCATGATCAGTGACGTTCAATAGTTGCTAATCCATTTTTCTTTAGTCCAGCATATGGAATCTTTATACCTCTAGACAAATTTAACCGAATTATCATCTAATTGCACTCGTTAGTTGCCGTATGAGTCAAATGCTTCCCACAATCGAACCTCCATTGTCATTGTTTAGCCATTGTTTATTTTCCCTGTATTTAACCACCCTTTTATATCGCGCTAATAAATTCACTGTAATCAAGAAAGTGTGTGTGTTGCCTATTTCTACGTCCCTGCCAAGAGAATTGACCCTTTAGATATGAGACTGTCTGATTTAAGATAATTGAGCGATTATTAACTAACTGATCACTAGTGAATAATTGTATAATTATTAAAAGCTACCTAGAGGTCCAGAGACTCTAGGATAATAACAACTCCGGTGGTGCCCCGAAACGAGAGATTTTTATGATATTTTATGAATATTAAAATTCATAATTGGGTATTAATTCTCATAAATTTATTAAAATTCATAGCTAAGTTTTAGACATGCTACAACAGATTCATCCGGTAAATGGATGGGTTGTCTAACAATGACTTAAAGGGATAGATAATTAGTAGATGTTGGTGCATGGGCATTAGCTCCAATTTGGAGTCCGGTGTTTTCCCAGCCAGCTGAAGGTGGTGGACAAGGTCACGTCAGGGCACAAATGATGACATTTCCAGCCACAACACAACATGAAATAACGCATTTTAACCAATAAAAACACAGTACAAAGACTCGATTCTGTCACCATAGCCAAATTGGGTCCTGCTGCCTGTCAGCTATTTGAAGGAGATCATGCAACAAGGTCAAAACAGTTATTGAAAAGAGTTTAGTGCAGCACAAAGTAACAAAGTGCCTTACAAAGTAAAACATGTCGTGCTTTTTTAACCAGACATGGATACAATACTCATGGAAACACTGGAGTGTTTTGAACTGCCAAATTCACTGAACATATATGTACTAGCCTTTGACAACCTGTTGATCCCCAATTTGATGGATGATATTTGACAACATGGCTGATACATGCTTAATTCAGAAGTCTGCAACAACAGCTGCAGAAATGCAGCAGGCAGATTTAAAAGATTATTGCAGTAAATGATGGACGGACAGACAGACAGGCAACGAGAGAGAGGATAGACACTGTTTTGCATTGTGCCAGACTTCCCCGCCTCCAATGTCTTTTCCATCCTTTACTCCATCTCTCTGAGCCTCCAGGGATCCCTGACCAGATTGTGTCCCTTGTTAGGAGTCTGCTGTTTGGTTGTGCAAATCTCCCTGCAGGTGTGTGTGTGTGTGTGTGTGTGTGTGTGTGTCAGTGTTTATGTGCGTTTCAGCCTGTGTGTGCTGCTTTAGCTGGCTACCCGCGGCATATTTGGACCCCTATTACCCTCGGCATGTGGAGAGCTGTTTGGGTTTTACCTTTTAATGGAGAGGTGGGGCGGGAGGTGTAGACTTCTGCGACTCCCCGCTTTTCTCCTTTTGACTGCTATTCCCTCACCTGAGACCTGCTTGGCAGCCCAAAATATCCACAAAAGAGCTGGAGAATATGCCGTCACACGTTGACACAAACACACCGCAGCTCATGGACTCTTAGGCTTTGTTGTGCTCAGTGAACAAAACACACACACACACACACACACACACACACACACACACACACACACACACACACACACACACACACACAGACACACACACACACACACACACAGACATACACTTCCTGATTATGTAAAACATGTGAACCTAGATCCACAGGGAACATCAGTCCCAGTTTTAGGTGAGTCAAGCTTCTTGTAGGATCTTTGGGATGTTGTTGGGAAGGGTTCACATGTAGGGGAATCTTGTGTACTCCTACACATCTACGTGAACATGATTGTGCATTGTTGACATGTGTCTACTCAACAGTACCAGATTTGTTTTATTTGTCGTCAGAATGTCTGTGTTTGTGTTGGGGCACTTTTTTTCAGTGCTATTTTGAATTGCTGTTACATACGGAGCCTGTGTGATAGTGAGACATTTTTTCCCAGTTTGTTTTTACAGTTACCATGGTGTGAGCTGAACAAAATCTAATTCTGCAACAGTGGCTTGTTTTGTTGTTAGAGAAATGTTTTCTCAACACGACATAGCCAGACTGGGATCTAGACTCACCTGCAGGCATTGAGCTGTGAAAGTGAAATTAAAATTCCAAAGGGCTATTTTCCTATTTTGTTTTTATTTGCTTGATTATATCACTTAATACCTTCCTATGTAGAAGATCTAGTCTATGTTGACATTTTATCAAACAAGCACTTTGCACTAAAGTACAATAATATCTTTCAATCTTGCGCTTTCGATCATTTTGTCAGCGTCTGAGTCACTTCTTTTTAAAGAGATGACAGATAAGAGGAAAACTCATTTGGACATCAGCCTGACAAGATACATTTGATTCCCCAACGTAGAATGGATCCAAAGGAAAGTATCAGGACTTACTACAGGCTATAAGCTTTTATCAGTGTCATGTATTGATGAAGTCCCATTGACTTTCCTAAAAGATGGGGTCAGTCTTTTCAGACTTGGCTGGAGCCCACGGACCTCGAGCCAATGGGCCTCCACGCTGTCTGGTAACGCTGTGTTTTTTATTCACAAAACAGACAATGTGGAGGACATGATGAGTCAGCTAGCATGTAAGCTACACTTTGATTAGTGCGAATTCGAAAATACTCCCTGGCTCATTTTTCCACTGTGAAGGAGAGCACTCGCAAGATAACAAAGAAACATCTCAGACAGGGATGTACTGGGACTTTGAGATGGGGAGGCCTTTTATGCGAGCCCACCATGGGCGCAAGCAGAAAGATTTTGTGCATTTATTTTAATTCTAATAGTGTGTTTGTGGTATAAAGAGAATCTAATTATTCTGAAGACCTTCAAGAAAATTTACGATGATACCTGCCTTTGTATAAGCAAGTCACCACTGCACTGAACATGACCAGGTCAGGCAATACCTGAGTTGGAACACTTAAGTCACATTATACTGCTAACTACCAACATGTCATGTATACAGTCAGTCAGAGTGGAGTGCTAAAATAGTTACAAATGCTCACACACACAAGCACACTCAGATATTGAATGTTTTTAAAAATACAATAAAAAAATACAATTAGGTCCCGACAATAGAGCTGTGTGTTTGTATGTGTGCATAAAAATCGTTCGCTTGTATCCCCCCTCAATATTGAAAGTAGGCTATTAGTTTGTCCCAGTCTGACAGACACCCAGATTGTGTTCCACAGCTGGCTGGCCGCCGAGAATTGCATGCACCTCCAACTACTGTTTAAAAACGATTAAATTTTTTTCTTTGTGGAGTTCATCATAGTGATAAAAGATTCAAAGTATATATTTTATGAACGTTTAGAGTGGTAAATATTTTATTACACTTAGTAGAAGTAGCATTCCTTGATATTCAGCAAAAATATGTGGTTTGATCAATGTGCAAAGCAAAATGTCTGAAAAGGACCTAAAGAGGTGTATACATTATTTGCCAGAACACATGTTGTAGGCCTCAACTGCTGAAATTTGCATCCACGCCTTTGCTCAGTATATATAAGTGTTATTTCCCCGCGAGGTGCCTAAATTTTAAAATTTTTACATATTCTTTTAAACCTTAAAATACAAATCTGACGTCCTATTCTTTCCTGTATTTAGTTTGTTTTTTGTTGGCAACAAGTCTGTCATACTGTAGGCAAAACATAATAAGAGGGACAGTTTATTCACAGTTTATTTCTTGCTGTGCACAAACAGTTACCATGAGATGAGTGGACTGCTCTGTTTTCATAATTATACGGGTGTGTGCGGCAGTCTTGGTGGGTCGACAAATAGCAGCAGATGACGCACGAACACCCACTTAACGCTAACATACCGGCCCGAGGTGCCATTATTAAAATAGCTACGTATGAGAAGAAGACAGCAAATCAACATAAGGAAAATGTCCCAGAATCATTCTTTGCCGGTTATATTTGAAGGCATACGGAGAGTTAATGTCACATTTCAGATTAGTTCAATCCAATAAACCAGCCATTGTCTTTTTCTTTTAACACATTTTCGGTTTTAAAGACCTTCAATCAATCACCATTAGTATACCTCTTGGCTCTTGTTCATTCAATTAATTAAATTCAATAGCCCAAGTCAAAGTCTCATGTTGCGCTATCTATTATCATTTATTAAGAATGAAAAGGTTTAAACTTCAATATGCTGCATATTATTAGCAGCATGAGCACAAAGAAATGAGGAGAGATGAAAGAAATCAAACATTTGGGAATGTGTAATTATCATTCTAACTGCTTTGTTTGCCTACACACATATCTGCAAATACCTCTGAGGTCCTGAGAAGTAAAGTTCAGCAGATGGGAGGGTAAAGACTGCAGCAGGCTGTGTTGTATTTTTTCCAGATACACCCTTTCACTTCCATTACAGCCTGCAATGCAAAAATGAAGTTACAAATGCTCCTAATTGGGCTCATGGATTTTTATTTTTTTTTAAAGAATATTAACACAAAGCTTCTACCAGCAACAATACCACTGATTTGACACAATACATATTACTTTTTTGACTGTTTCATGTTACATAAAATCTTTCTGAAAGGTTAATTGCATGCATTCATAAATGAGCAGTTTTCTTAAGTGGAAGAAAATGAGATTAAGTTCCAGTAAACAGTCTAGCAATCCGATTTCCTGTTTGAAGTTCACTTTATGAGCCTGTAAAACACATCTGTTCATTCTTTATGGACTGACTGATTGCTGAGCCAACCCTTGATAAACACATAACAGCTTTAACACCCAGCCAGCCACTTACACAGTCAATCCACAGGCCCAATTTGTAAATGAAAAGCTGCACAACACTATTAAAAGTTTAAAGATGGTTTAAAAGCTATTATAAACCACTCATGTGGCATTATTACAAGCATGGTGCAATTAGTATGAACAGAATAAAATCAATAAACTTGAATAACTCTTCATCTTGTTTTTTAAGTGTGTAAAGAGATAACAGGCAAAGTTTTAATAACACACCTGCAGAAGGTCAAATGTCGAAGAAGAACTAATGACACAGAATTGGATAGAATAAAAGACATGTAGGTTTGGGTTAGAACAACTCCAAAAAAATGAGGCTACAGAAGTAAGTTTTTCAAACTAACTTAAAAGAATATATTGATTCAGCATGCCTGATCTCTCCTCAGGCAGACTGTTTCGAAAGCACAGAGGCTTTGATGGAGTACGGCTGATCACCTTTATTTTTCAAACTTGACTTTGGAACAAAAAAGGCCTGGGCCAAAGAAATGAGGCTGCGCTCTACCTCATAGGGGATTGAGAAGTGTGTTCTACAGCTGGGGGCCATAGTCATCAATGCTTTAAAAGCCATCTATATATCTTACAGGCAATTAGGACACTTGCAGGTCTGCCAATTCTTCATTCTTCCATCATGAATGCGTCATACAGTATGTAATGATCACATTTTTATTCTGACGGTTCAAAGCAAATACCCCCCCCCCCCCCCCCCCCCCCCCCCC
>NC_060158.1:20347863-20391150 GCF_021292245.1 Micropterus dolomieu | reverse complement strand
TCTTCATTCTTCCATCATGAATGCGTCATACAGTATGTAATGATCACATTTTTATTCTGACGGTTCAAAGCAAATCCCCCCCCCCCCCCCCATACATTTTCTTGATGATAAGATGAACACACTTACCGAAAATGTCTTCAGACTTCTCTTCTTCTTACCACCCTCTGTGATTCTATCCAAAAATATCAGGAGCAGTTGTTAGTGCAGCAACAAAGGTATGATCCTTCACCAGCTGCCCACCTGTGAATGCTACCAGCCGTGAACACTGCAGTTAAACCGAAGCTGGAAAAACAATCATGTCCTTTCCCCAATCTATCAGTAGGAAGTACTAGTGCAGGGACAAGGACATGATCCCTCACTGGCTTCCCACTGGTCAGCACTGCCATCTGTGTTGAGCTGGCAGGTGGCCCTCACTTGAACCCAGGAACTTTCAGTGGTGGGTGAGTACATTGTCTTTTGTGCCAACCTGGATGTCAGGGTTCTTTGTACTAGGCAAATAAATTAATTGCTGCTGTGTAACTGTATATGATATGTCAGGGGAACATCCAATTCTATGTTTGTATTACTTCTACACAATGCTATGCTCCACAGCAACATTTACTCGCATAATGTCTTATATGCCTCTGTAGCTGCCACATGGTAAACAGAGCCAGTATACAATTTTTACATGGCTTTTTGTATGCATCCTGCAAGAAGGAAGTGCTTGTTTGAGTGTAACGTAGTCTTCAGACTACCAGCGGCAAAGCCACAAGCAAGTCATTTTCAATGGAAGCCAGTGACATGAAATAACAAAATGACAATCGACATTTCGAAGTTGAACAGGCCACTTTTGGCCCCCCTCTTTTTAGCAATCCAGTGGCACGTATCTCCCCACAATTCCATTCATAAGTTTTAATGCCACTTTATACTTTTGCGTTGAATCTATCCCATAGGTAAGCCTTAGCCGGATGTGCACCTCTCCAACAATGTTATGTTTTTTGGAAATTGATCCATTCGGTCCACTAACATTTGGAAAGTTTAGAAAGCCGCATGATTATCATTTTACCCCCATTAAAGTTAGCAGAGGGCTAATCTGTAAATTAGCTGGCTCACCCGGTAGAAGTATAAATGCTCACGAGGGCGTGGTGATGTGTGTAGAAGTATAAATTGGCCTTACAGATACACACAACAATACACACTACATCAAGATTTCACCACACAGTACCAGACAGAAAACACACTTCATATTTGCTTTCAGTATTCAAATGCTATGAGGTTACTGCTGTTAAATTTAATATATTACATCTCGAAGTCCATAATTGGATATGTGCTTTAGGTTAGACACACACACACGCACGAACACAAACACACACGCACACACACATACACACACGTGCACACACACACGTGCACACACAAACTTGTCCTCAACCCATCGTAGACCAGCCACCTGTCACACGGTTATGGCCAGGGGATGCAGCAATGCGGAACAAAAGGGGGCACGGTTCCTCCACATATACAGTGAGCGCACACATGCAGAGCCTCAACACAAACACTGCCAAAACCACACACACATATCCTCTATGGCAGACACCATCCCTCACTTTGACACGGCATCTCATAAGTCAGCTGCCGAGGCTGGGGGAGTAGACGAAGCGGGATGAGGGGGTGGCGAGAGGAGAAAGGGAAGGCAGGTAAAGGGTAGAGGAGGCAGGAAAGGAGTAGGGGAGTGGTAGAGCATGATAACCCAATTTGTTAGTGGTGGATAAATAGAGGTCTGGGAGGTAAATCACCACAGGGAGAGCAAATGAAATAAGGATGGAGAGAAAAGGAGGGAGGGAGGAGAGGAGAGGAGGAGGAATGGGGAGGACTATCCAACCTGGGCTAATGTAAATAATGCCAGCCATGCTTGTTGGTGAGAGGCTATATTTCAATATTGAGCATATGAAAAGGCTACAGAGAGGAATTATAACTGCCTCAGACTGTACTAAAAAGTCACAAATCATTGACCTATGATCAACTGACCTATTTTGAAACCACAGACAAACATTTATTGGATGGAATCTTTCTTAGTCAGCAAGGTTTCATCTGTTACTAGGTGTGTGTGTTTTTTAAATGATGTCTGTTTCTCTCTATCAACATAACACTCCATTGTACCTGAATTTAAATTGGACGGTCAATACAGTTTTCTCTATGCAGCTTATTTACCAATTTGTACTCACACTCATTAGAGAATCAATGAGAAAACGGTAAGATCTAGAAGCGTCATTCATTCAACTTTGTCACTGTGTGCTTCCCAATTAGACCCCTAAAAAGCATTGCTCAGCACTTTACACTTTGTTCCTTGTTCATCAGAGTTGCTTGCCAAAAATCTGTACTGAGAGTACTTTGTTGTGTCAAATTTGCATCAAAATAATGGCCCATAAGGGATGTACTGCTGAATTAAAAAGGACAATGAATTACCTCTTGCTGATCTGCGTCAGAGGGCGGGGACAGATTCTGTCGGAGTCTGTCGCTTTGTCTCCCTTCATTTCATCTTTCACACACAAATCCAACAGGAAATTATAAACATCCATTCAACATGCATTTGACATTTCTAGATAGACTACTGATGGTAAATACCAGGTTGTTGCTGCTCATGCAAAACTGGGATTCAAAAGCTGGGGTTATAGCTCCCTACGCATCACTATGCAGCTTTATCCTACTGGTGTAAGATGTATACCATGTAATCTTAACATCCGTGATTCAGTTCTGGTGGGGACCCTTCTTCTGTGTCTTCCCCTTCTCTCTCCCCATGTTTCTAGTCTGTCTTTGCTATCCGTAAAAAGCTAAAATGCTCAGAAATTATTAAAAAAAAAGACATCACTGCTAAACTGGAGGAGCCAGGAATCAAACAACCAATCTTCTGATCAGTGGGCATCCCACTCTACCTACCACCTGAGCCACAGCTGCCTCTAGCAATGTATAGAAATCCAAGGAGGCCGCATTGCTTTGCATGTCATTGAATGATTTTTTTTCTTCTCATTTATCATAGGAAAGCTACAAAAATACGCTCTAAATCATGTTTAATAATATGACCCCACAACTGCCATCGCATTTTAATTTAAATACTAAAATGTGATTGGTGCACAGAAGTTGGTGACATCAGCTTTTTCCAAACTGAGCCATACCCACTTCACAACCCAGTGAGAAGAGCAAACAAAATACCAAAAAATAAGTCGTTGTTGTCTCGTGCGAAACAAAAACACGCTCGGGCCCTGTGATCTGCATTGTAGGCCCCAATGAGATCTTCTGTCTCGCTGTTTGTGTCTGATGAGCTCCTTAAATAACAAACAGCTTATATCCTCCGTGCCTTCTCCCCTCCACTGCTGGGACTTTTAACCTCAATATTTGGAATCTTTAATGAGGAACACTGTATAGCCTTTGTCTAACAAACACTCCCTGACAGGAAATGTTATGTTGAGGCAAACAGGTGCACTATCTACTATGGTGAATCCTGCTATTGTATACAGACCAGGGCCCAGATGCATAAAACTATTCATGACTAGAATTATTTTAACTATTTTTCAGATTCTTAAATCTTTGCGTACACCTGATTGTGCTTTATAAATCTTAGTTATTGTGGAACTGGGTGCACATGCACATTTCCACTTTCACATTTCACCATAAGTGGATGTGGAAACACCCTTAAACGTCCATTTGCATTTTGATACTTGTGCCTGTTCTACCCCTCATTAGACCTGTGAATAAGAATAACCCCAAAGAAGAAGTGCAGTTTGTGTCAATTCGTATTTTTGAATTTGCTGTGTAAAACTACAAACATAATAATACAACCACTGAAATTGGCAAACAGCCAAAACAATGTTTTACAATAAGGTTACATCTCTCACCTTATATTTCATGTCCACCTAATCATATCTGCCGCAGCTACATATCTCTAGAAATATCTTATCTATCTTTGCACCTGGTCTGGATTATGTGTGAGGTGTTCACACTCTCACCACACATTCATCTTTTTTGTGTGTTGAGAAAAGGCATACTCATTTATATATCTGGTCCCTGATGTTTGAGTAGATATTGTAAGGGGGGAATTCTTGATTGCCCAGTTTCTCAGGTGCATGGATTGTTTTATTCATTTTTTGTCTTCTTTATTTCGTATTTTTCTGTAACATAAGAGCCCTCAGCGATTAAAATGAAGAGCCTTTGGTTTCTTTTTTAGATACAAATTCACTGCACATGCTGGTTTTTTATTTTGACCATAGTAGATTATTCTACCTTAATGGACTTCATGGAAAACCTATTGGTTTAACAGTGATTCAAAACATGTGCTTAAGCAATTGAGAAAAACAAAATCAAATCATACTCTGACACAGGACACAAAATGCACAGGACTACAGGCTGCCTGTGCATAATTATGTGCAGTTATTTGACAACTGCAATTAGGAATGATCCTGACATGAAATAAAACATTATGTTGATAAACCAAAATAAATCACGGAGCTCAGGATGCATGAGTTTGCCGTTATTAAGCAAATAAGTTATTTTACTGTATCTGTAAAATCTGTTGCAACTGCTTTCCTGTCTGGTGTAAAGAAAAGCAAGGCAGGTTATGTACATTTTGTTAGTGCCTGGTCCTGTGTCAAAAGTTTTAATTATGCTATCATTCTTACACAGTATTTGGCCGATGAAGCACAATCATGAAATTAATTAATTAATGATTACAGAAGGAACACCCATCATATTATGCTTACTTAGTATAGATCAATTGTACTGAAAGTTCTACAGTAAACTGATGTGCATTTAAATGTGTCAAATTGAAAAGGCAGAAATGTACATACATAATTTTATACAAATACAATTTCTTTCTACAATAAGTGCCAAATAGCACCACACCTGCACAAACACAACCTCAGCTGCGACATTTAACCCACCACGAAGCAAAAGAGTTTGTTTGGAGCAGCGAAATTATCAGACAAGCGCAGGTGCAAGGTTGACTTGCACCTGACGAAAATGGTGTTACTGCATAAATTTAGAAGCCCAATAGCTTTTCTTTTTAGTCTTGAATGGAGCTCTTGTGTTGTCACATAAAGTGCTATAAACCAATATAGCTAAACACCTGTGAAATTTACATCACATAAAACACTACAAGGGGCTAGTAATCAAACCAAAAACAAAAAAATTAAATATTCTCAACACAAAAATGTTGCAAATTAATGTTGGTATTAAATGTGAATGCTGTTTTTCACACTTGACTTTATTGCAAAAAAAGTTACAAGATGACCTTCTCACTCATCAGGGTGAGTCAATCATATGAGACTGAGTGGCATTTTGGAAGCATACAATAAAGTTCCACCATACTGAACACAAGCAAGAGTTATTGACATGTTTGTGTGTGAGAGTGTTGGTGAGGGCCAAAGTGTCTGCCTTGGGGAACAAGTGACTTTGTCCTTCTGCTGCAGTTCAGACGTGGGGAGATGGAGCGAGTTGGCGTTAGGTCAGGGGGGCTCCCTGTAGCTTTTACCAGTTGGCACAGCATGGAGGGTATATGTTTGTATTGTTGTGTTCTGTTTAGAAGTATGGGCAGGGGATTACAGGGTTCAGTAAAGGGACACAGAGAGGTACCAGGATGTGTGTGTGTGTGTGTGTGTGTGTGTGTGTGTGTGTTTGATGGCCTGGTGAGAGAGTAAGTGAGAGTACAAAGTGGCTCATGGCAGGGCAAAGAACAATGTTGCAGTGGGACTTATCAGTGGAAGGTTCACTTACTTTTCAGTACTTACAGGTCACTAAGAAAGAACAACAGACAGCGCAAATATACACACCCACAGACAGAGGAAGAAATGCAGAGGCACAAATGCGCTTAAGTCATGCACCAGGGTATGTACTGTTAGCAGAAGCCAAAAAGACTGCAGGATGCACACAAAAAGAGGCAGAAACAGAAATTAGGATACAAGCATGCATTCTGGCATTCAGATGAACATTAGGTCAAAGTGAGAGTCCAAAAAATAAAAAAATAAATAAAACTACTACAGGACCTTGGTCAGGTTGTGCTGGGGGAACATGGACCTCAGTATTTTCTAAAAAACCTTGGCTATGACTCAGCTGAGGACATATACATATCCAGATACATGGGTCACTTTCGAATACAAACACAATATAGAAGCATTTGCTACAATACGATACCCTACAATTCAAAGCTGATTCAATACAATTTGATTCAGCTGTGACTCAACGTTCATTCAGTTCAGATTTATTAGTTTTAATTGTTAATTAACTAAGATGTAGATCGAATAACTAAAAAACACTCTATTCCTAAATTAGTGCTGATTTTTTTTTTCTGCCTCAATGACAATAAACATGCAGTATTGTATGTGTGTAACGTAAGCCCATTCCCCATGGATGACCATTACCTAAATGTTTTACCTTCAATATTTAATATTCACACATGTCCTTGCAAGGAAACCCACTTATGGATTCAGTTATTACCTTCAACCAGGAGGAATTTGGAGCTAGAGTGCTTTTGAAGTAGCGTTAGCTGCTAATGCTAGCGTCATTACCTCAGGAAGTCTGCTCCTCCTGACAAAATGAGTCAAGAGGTTTTTGGTGCCATGGGCAAATTATTGATAGTGCTGCACGTTGTGATTACGGCAAATGCTGTGTCATTCAAATCCAACAGTTTTACAGTAGGGAAGCTAGCAGGACAGGACTTTGGGCTCATTTGAGACCAGACTCGAGACTGAAGGGCCAAGAAGTTTGAGTCAAAAAATCTCAAGAACTACAGTCCTGTCACTGTGAAATATGAAAAGGAACAGAGAGGAACTACTAACAAAAATTGAAGAAATACAAAAAAAATATTTGTTGTTCCTTCTTGTAAAATTTCTATTTCACTCTACTCTTTTAGTTTATAATTTAACTTAATTTCATGACACAAATAATATATTTTTCTAAAGGTTATAGGGAAAAGAAACAGACAGAATTGCATCATACACAGAGGGAAACCTAGTTTAATTATTTAAATAAAAAATAATGTTATGTGGCCCATAGAATTAATACTCTCATATTGAGTCCTATTGAAAATAAAACTCCTTATCTCCCTGCTAAAAATATGTTTACTTAATAAATCACTGTATACCAACTTACTATTATGAGCTCACGCTATAACCAGAAGAAATGTACCAAAGGTTATGATTCAAATCAATGCTATCACAGCTCAAGCTCCCAAAGCAATAATAGGTATTAATGGGGAAAAAAGGAAAAAAGAGAAAAAGGAGAAAAAGGAATTTGATAGATGACATGCTGCTATACCTGCAAGCCATTGCGAATAGGAGTGGTCAAGCTACAGTGGGTAATCACACACAAGCACATCACTTCAGGTTATGGGAAAATATCCATGTAGCGTTAAGGTTAAGCAACATTATGGAATATTAATTTGCAGCGCTTCTGGCTAATATTTACAGTCATTACTCAACTTGTATTTAACCATTTGGTTGTGGAATGATTGAATAAGGGAGGGAAAAGCCATTATGTACCAGCTTCAGGATTGCAGCTGAGAGGAGGCTTGATGCAAAATATAGATATCATCTCTTTCTGTCACTAGGGTTGAACCTTATTGCCTATTCCTCACTTGCTTGGAGATATTATCAAAACTGAATCATCCCATCTCTTTATAGATTGTTCCTGTGCTGTCCTGAGACCTGTATTTCTTTGCAGTTTGATACCATCTCACTCAATATTTCATGACTTCAAGGCATTACAGGGATAAATTTCTCTCAGAGTCCCAGTGGTGTTTCATATCTATGTGTTCCTCCCAGCTGAGTTTTAGCAACACGACAACATAAAGCGTTAAGTGCTGTCGCCGTACGGTGTTACTGCAGTGCAGAGGATTGTACCTTAAATGCTGGTATGAGTGGTGTAAATTCAGATCTGGTTATCCAGGTCAAGGTGAGGGCATTCGAGAGATTTATATACATGATTTCACACAGGTTTGGATGTCTTTAGAGGCGGTGTGTCTATATGCGCGTGTGCCTGCATGTGTCTGATGACCCACTTCCCTGTAGGGATGCCATGGGTCATTTGTTCTGACCTTTCCTGTTTGCACAAGCAAATAAACGGCTGCAAACAGATAACAATGCAAACGGCCTCAAATTCACACTCACTCAGTACAGTAGCGATGGCAACCAAATATTTCCGGAACATTTTAAAAAAAAGAATGAACACGCCACTTTGTGGGATTTATTTATTTGCTGTATGTTGCATCTCCTTCATAGTCCAGTAAGTTGATAAGTGAACCTATGTCCTAGAGACTAAAAGACACGGTACAGGGTGAAAGACATGAACATCTCAAGAACAGTTAAAGGAACTCTAGAACCTGACTTGCATTTCACGTACAACCTAGCTCCAGTTTTGTTTCCTGGCCCCCAAAACATCCCTGTATTGGAGGTACAGTACCTTCCAATGTCCTGGGAACTATTGGGGTAGAGTTACTAGTATTGCCCATTGGTCGGACACATTTTGCTAGTGCTGTACAAGTTGTGTGCAGCACAAAACACTGGTTTGCACTATAGGATCAGTATTAGGACTTGGAATTGGAATGATTTTCACTGTTTTTGGAGACAAAAGACAAAGAGACAGACAAACAAGAGAAAGTGTGAGACAAACTAATCTTAATTTCATTTGCAGTTTGTTTCAATGTTCAATGTCCCAAAGCAAAAGAATAACCAGGGGAACAAAACACTCAACAGTCATTGCTACTTTCCAGACAGGCATCTGGCCTTTTCGGCATCTTCAATACGATTTCCACCTTGGCATGTCTCCTTTTTCAAACATTTATTATGCAATTATGCATTTGCAACAGGGTGACTGTTGTGTCCTTGCATGCAAAAGTTATATCTCAAAAAAAGCGTTGAAGGTCAAATGATTGTCCTATTGATTAGTTGCAGAAAATCTTAAGGGCTGGTTTTACCTAACACAGAGAGTAGGAAGGAAAACACTAATGCAGAAAAGCTGGCATGTTGCAAGTGACTCTGTTTGGACAATGAATAATATCCCCCATCCCCTAAATATTTTGGTTTAGTTTCTTTTGGTTTGTTAACCTAAAAGAACTGAAACAAATAGCAAGCTGTTAGCAGTCTGTGCAATGGTTGGCAATGCACAAGTAGACCCTGGGCCCAGCTCACACCACCCAGCTAGAGAGAAGAGTTGCTGTGGGAGAAAAGTTTAATTCACCAAAGTTCAGATATGGCCCGCAACCCGTCTTTGGCATCTGCAACCGATGGCATCAGTATTGTGGCCTGTTCGTAGCCCCCTTGACATAGCATAACAAATATTTCTCCAGTACTACCTGTGCTTTTACAATGCCCTAAAGGGCAATTCCTTCCTTTTTACTTACTTTTCTCTTTACTTATTTCCTGGAAGAGGTCTTCATAGGTCCATAATTTTGGACCTGATCTGAAATAGACTGGTGGAAAACAAACCCAAATTGCTTAAATTATGTTAGAGAGACCCAATCTGAAAAGGGAACCAAGGACAATCAGAAATGATTCATATAGACCTCAAGGATAATTAGACCAGATCCAAATTGTGGTCCACTTTAACAGACCCAATTAAAAAGAGAGGACCAAAGCTGGCAGCATGATGCACCACAAATCAATAAGCACCTTCACCTCAAACGACATAATTTCCTTGGCAATGATTATGACACACCATATGATGAGAGCTGATAGCGAGTGTGCTCGTTTCAAGTCGGGTATTAGACGTAATAACAAACAGATCTGAGACTTGACAATATACAGTAGAGGAAAGTACAATGGCACCTCACCAAGTCACATGGACCCAGGCTGACTGAGTTTCTGGCTCGGGTCTCAGCTATCAGAAACAGAGTGGACTGGTAAAGGCCACTACTTCATGGGACCATTTACACAAAAAGGTCCTAAAAGTAATCCCGTCCAGCACAGCTACAAACTTCTAAGATATTCAGTTGAATCAATACACACAACTGATAAGCTTCAAAAACAGTAGTGTGGATTTCAAACCTATTGTACTGGATTACATTACTTTAAAGAGGTGTTCCCATTTTTGTGTCCATCCCCGCATGTGTAGCTATAGCTGTGTATGTGAGTGTTCATACAATTTAAACTTTCAAACATTTTATCTATATAAAGAAATCTCTCTTGACAATAGAATTCCTTTTCCCTGATTAACTAAATAAGCCTGAAGGAAAACATGTTTAAGCAGCTATATTTGGGTAAATTAAAGGAGAGATGTCCTAGGAGACAAACATTTGTACCTGGAAGTTTAATGTATTCTTTATTTGGAAATAACAAGCTTAAAAGGGAGGACTATTACACAACTACCAGAATACACATGCTGAGTAAACAACAACCTTGGTTGTTAGTGGTAATGATGTGCCGCTTCTACAGGGTGCCACAAATTATGTTTCCCACTACTCTCCTCAAACTACCTTTTCAATGTGGCTCTCTGCAGCTGTGTACATGTGTTCCCCTGCATCTGTGTTTCAAGTGACGAATCAAGAGAGATTCAGAGGGAAACCACGTACAAACACGGAGGGGAGAAAATAGAAAAAATGTACATGAAGGAGGGTGGGAGATATCAGCCAGCCAACCAGGTGGAAACCAGCTGTGGGCGAGCTCAGGAAACATTCAAGGAAGTATTGCTCACATCCCAGAAGGCAGGGCAGATTAGACAAATCACAACGCTTGGAGAAAGCATTAGTCATATCCCAGAGTGCCCTGCTCTGGAAAGCGGTGTGGCGCTGGAGAGTCAGGTATCATGGCTGAAATGATAACTCTGAGATGAATAAGTGTTTGGCGTGTGCACCTGGATCACTCAGCAAGCATCCTGGGGTGGAGATGAAAGGACGATTGCCGACATCGAAACAAAATGGAGACCGGGAAAGTAGAGAAATTGGCATTGCTTGTTTTGCATCTGGTCTGAATAACGGGTTACATTTATTTACCAATTTATGTTTTTAAGGATGGAAGAATAAATTAAGAGAAACACGCAGTGAGGACTTACAAGGTGTCATTGTTTCATTGTCATCGCAAAAAGTAAAGCACAAAGCCCCCAGTGGGTTGAATGGAAGGAGAGAGTAAAAAGATGAGGTAGAGGGCAGGGGGAGGAGTGCTGGAGGACTTTGATGGTTGGAGCGACAGCTGTGTCCCCGGTGAGTGTCTTTGAAGAAGAAGAGGAAGCCTCGAAATAAATGCATTAATTGTAGACGAGGCTGAAAATGAAAGAAGAACGATGGAGATGAAGGAGAGGAGAAACAGATTGTGTTTGTTGACTCAGAATAACTCCAGCTGAGAGAGATTAAAGGCCTTGCAGTTGTCACGTCAGAGGTTATAGCAAACTGAATGTAGAGCTGGTGGATATTGCCTTAAGAACTCTGATGTGTGATCAGTTATTTTCATCTGTAGTGACATCTCTCAAAGCTGTAACTATATATTTTTTCTTGCTTTTGTTCCTTAAGTATTTCTTTTTCTACACAAGTAACTGATGAATGGTACTCATAGGCAGCTATAAACATGCACACTGTGCAAATCTTCCTTCTTCTCAGGAAAACATGTAAACAAGGTCTGGGACCTTGCATCATCGAAATATGAGCTGAATACAACAATACCGCTGTGACACCTCGATCTATGAAAGAAGCTTCTGTTATTGTAGACCTTTTTTTTCCCCTTCAGAGACAGTTGTCAATGTTTCATCACCCTCAATATTCCGCTCTGTGGCCTTAGTCCAGCCCCAGTCGTCCACATGCAATAAATAAATGATATATATCGAGAAAATAATAGCAGGAGAAGCAAAAGCTTTTACAAAGAGAAAGAAATAGAAGGAGAAAGTGAGACGAGGAGGCGACCAAACTTTATTGGTATTATAAGAAAAGAGGTGAGGAGGAGTGAGACTATAAATGTTAACAGTCTCTTCCTAAATCACTAGGTAGTTCTTGTCAAACTTTTGAACGCGCTTGGATTTCTCATTAAGGGCTACAGTTTTTAAAGTGCGGCCACCACTCCGACAGCGTCAGAACTCTTCCCTAACAACACTTCTTCACTTTTATCTGCGTTTGCCGACCGGAGTATCAATGATTTATCTGAGACAAGTGAACTGCACTGCGAGTTCAAAGCGGCAGAGTTTGTAGCAAAGGGGAATAAAATAGCTGAAAAGCTCCCAGGTGCCTCTCTGTAGGGGGACTGTACCTCTCAGGTGATTCCTGAAGCAGCCTATCTATAGCCCCGGTGCAACCTAACTGTATAAATACCCCCCCACCACCCGCTTTCCTCCTCACACCGTTCCCCAGAAGACGTCCTTTTCAGTCTCTCTGCTGCACCCCCTTATTCCAGAGGCCCTGCACGTTCCCATCCTTTTTACCATAGGCATTACCATACCTTTGATCGCTCTCGCCGTACCTTCTCTCCACTTCATTACCGATGCATACATCTCCCTCTCTTTTTTTCAAAATATCTTTGTCCTAGTCAGCAGTTAGGAATGTTCATTTAACAATTTCCTTAGATGGAATTATAACGGTAAAAGGAGATGGCTTTGAAATGGAAATTGCGCGCATGGGAGGACCTGGTGAGTGCTCCGACGGTCTCCTGGATCCCACTGATGAACACCGGGGTTTCATTCCATCTGACATCAGAGGCAGAGGCGGGCACATGAAGAACAAACATGTCGTGGAGAGAGGCAGAGATAAGAAAGATAGACAGTCAGCCTTGTCCTTAGTTGACAAACAGCTGCATCGCCTCCCTTCCTTCTTTTATCTGCACTGTGCTTTCCCTTTCATCTGGCTCAGGGTTTGATGTGATGGTATTATTTACTCGTCATTAGACGCGGAAGAAAGTGTGTCTGTCATTAGCTTGATAACACCTCTGCTAGATTAGATGACAGATAATAAGAACAGGTGGCTTGATTGTAAGAGGAAAAAACCCAGATGGATCAAAATCAGAGAAACATCACCTATGGAATACATACTGGAGGTAAGACTTCAATCAGCTATGCATATCTCCACAAAAATAGCACATGTCCCCTGGGTCATTGCTCTTTGTGTGCGTCTATTCCTGTAGAAGTGCAGCTGCATGGATTATTATAACGAGTCCTCCAAATTAAATAGCAATATGGAGTCACTGAAACTGACCCGCAAGAGTGACACATAACAAGTGTTTTCTGATCTGATGCACCTATCAGCAGGGTGACTTCATCCATCAGCACTTTCCTGTTACAAATTGTTGTTATGTAATTATGTTTATTGTTATTATTTTGCATAATTACAAATGTCAGTTTGATGTTTTCTGACTTCGGGTACCGAATCCGGACGATCTGGTTTCATAGGATAAGGAATTTACAATGATATGAAAAAGAGAAAACCAGCAAGTCCCCACTTGTGAGAAGCTGGAACCGGAAAATGTTTTATCAAAACTGTCAATTTCATTTCATAATTTTTCGATCAGTCAGCAATTCAACAATAAATTGTTTGATCACTAGCTTCTTATGTTCAAAAGGTGAATTGTGGGAACATAAATGAAAATAGTTTAATTGCCGAGTGTGTGCCCCCCTTCCTCATTCATTTTCCTGTAATTAGTGCAAGCTTGTTAATTAAGCCACAAGGCACTCAATTATATTTTTCCTTTTAGAGCTGACCTAAACCAGAGGGAAAACATGTTGAGCCGTCTAAGAAACAATGGCCCCACTGATCTTTGAGTAATTATCAATTACTATGCTAATTCATCACTCACCATCAATCCCCTCACAAAAGCCTCATGCAGCCTGACAAATGTACATGCCCCCACTGACAAATTGCACGTCAAAGTAAAAAAAAAAAAATAGTAAATGTCATTAAAGTGATGACCCTACTGACTTTGCTCCTTCAAAGCGTGGACTACTGAAATGCTTGGCCTTCTGAAATTGTCATCTTTGCTTTGCAGTTAAATCAAGGATGAAGGATAAAAAAGGTACTAGACTGGCACAAGATTAGGAGTTTTGTTTTTGTAGTTTTCAGGGGCAGCTAAAGCGTTTGCAGAAAACATTGTGGTCGAACAAACAATGCCAGACTGAGTCTCTGAAAACAGGTAAAAGCAGTGTCTGTACATGCATTTATTAATCTAGTTGCTGGACAAATTAGATGCTGCATGGCAACACAAGATGAAGAAAGGGATCTGAAGATAGAAAGAGATGAAGGGAGAGCTGGATGGAACAAGTCCTTTAACTTGTTCATAATTAAGGTAAAGTCTTTGTTCTGCATCCTGTTTCCCAGGGAGAGGGCAACATTTATAAGCCCTTCTCATAGTGACACTGCCTGATTAATTGGCCCCTGAACGCACAGCTTTAAATTACAAAGTCCTAAATGCACACCCACTCACATGCAAATGAAGGAATCCATGGCTTCACAAGCGCACACACTGTACATACAGTAGGTCAAAGCCCCAATCCACTCTGCGTTAAATCACAAATACAGGCCAAAACACCTACTGACCTTTCCCCATGACAGCAGTGAGGCCGCAGGTGACCTTGCGTATCATCATCAGCGGGTGAAGATGAATGTAGAACACCTACAAATATGTGCACCATCCTTCCTGACCTTTTCAAAATGAAAATTATACAGATTTTCCTTCAGAACAGCCTGTATTTGTTTTCCCAACGTTTTTTCTTCTGATGTACCCCCACATCACTATCAAAACTTAGATACCCCTTCATCAACAGCACCTCCTGAACACGTCATGTTCCAGATAATAAGTAATTATTTAATGCTATTCATAATGTAAAAATATACATTAGCCTACTACAGTGATGTTTTCATGCTTTTTAACATTGATTTATACTTTATCAATGTTAAAGGTTATTTGGCCTAATTTGCAATCGTAAAACTACCATTTGGAGTGGAATGGCCACCAGGGGGCGACTCCTCCGGTTGCAAAAAGACGTCCGGTTTTTACCATTATAAATAATGATGAAATGACCCTGCTTCTCAGCTGATGTATTACCTCAGTAAACACTTTTCTAATGCGTTTATGGTCTCAATCACTAGTTTCATGTCTTCTTCAATACAGCATGATGTTCATTTAGTAAATTATGGTCCCATTTAGAGGAATCGACAATAAAGCACAGTATGCTTTAGGGCAGGACCATCTTGTGATTGACAGGTCGTTACCATGGTGACCTGTCAATCAGGCTAGTGACTCGTACCCACTGCACTGTGTAAATTTAACCAGCCCCGTTGAAAAAGCTTAAGAGTTAGCTGTTAATTTTCTCTGGTGAGAACATTTTGATTTAAGCATCTTGTTCAGCCAAAATTATCATCCCGGTTAAAATTACAGTTAACGTGAATTACAGATGGATCTTGCTAACCAAGCTAGCTGTCTCGTTCAAATATGGTCAAGTCCAGTGACATTTACCCATATTTCAACCATTAATCCATAATGTATGTTTAGCTATCTATGTTAGCTATTTCAACCAGTTATCCATTACTTTCAGCTATTCCAAACATTTATCCGTTTAGCTGTTAAAACCATTTATACTTTTAGCTAACTATTTCAACCACTTATACGTTTAGCTAATCATTTAGCCATTACTGTTAGCTATTTAAACCACTTATCCATTACATTGTTTAGCTATATCTTACAACCATTTGACCATTACTTAGCTACTTAGCTATCTGTACTCTGCAGCTGTAACTGTAATCTATCTGTTTGCAAACCGGTTATCACACACTCTCAATGTAGTGTCACAGCTCACTCAATATTTGGACAGTTATTATGACACTACATCTACCTCTTTTTTGTTTTGACTGTAATTAATCAAATTTACTTTATTTGGTTGTCTTGTACAACTATAAGAGCTACATTATGCTTGTAAGGTGAGCAGGCTTAGCAACCACATATTTGCATCAAGACATGTCTGTAATACGAGCATAAAGAAAAGGCTGTGTATTTGTCAAATTTGTTTCAACTAGATAAACAAATCAGCTGGAATGCAAGGGCATCTGATATTAAATTCCTTTCACTTCTCCCCATTTTTAGCTGAGAATGAGTGACAGACACAATGAATTGTCTTGCTTATTGTACAAGATGAGGTACATATCTCAGCAGCAACTTTTTTGATATCAATTTCTTGGATCTATTTTAAGACAACAGGAAGCTTCTAAGAGTCCAAGTCCTTGAGACCTCACACACGCTAGCAGCATACGATCAGGCTACACCTCTTGGTCCTAGTTGGCTAAGGAAGGGCTTTGATCTGATGCACTCTAACATCTGTTCCCTAGTCTCTCTTCTTCAGCCCTGTCCTCTCAGCCTGCTTAAGTATTGATAAAAGTATTGCCCATGAAATATCAGGTCCTGTCTACCAGTAATTGATTGTTTGCAGTTTGATAATACATAAACGAAGAGACATGCGCTTGTCAGCTGTGCTCTAAAATAAATGCAGCCATAGATTTCCAATTAAAGGTGGCTGGCAGGGCTATTCGTTAGCTCTAAAGGTAGCTGACAAGCAGCAGAATAAGCGGGGCTCTATAACAACCACGATAAGGTAGCTGTGAAAGGTGGATTTATCCAGCTCTGGACACACAATCACACTGCAAACAGTGTAGACAGAAGAATTTCTATACAAAGTGTTAGGGTTGGGCAATATCATGATATATACCATGAAACGACAGAGATCTGTCAACCGTAGCGATTATACCATTTTCTACAGAGGTAGCTGTGCTTTTAATGAAGTAGGCCTATGTGCAGTTGAATTAAACCCCTGGCAATGTAGGCAATGTAGGCAATGTTGCAAATCAGTGAGATTAACAGAATTTGTGCATGAATGTGATAAAAAGCATTGATTTCTTAGGTATTTTATTCTCTGAATTTGTCAAAAACTTATATTCCCCTCTAATCATTTTGTACATAAATGGTTACTCGGTTGTGAAAAATACATTATCCTAGTATAACATAAGGGGGCTGCTGTGGCTCAGGTGATCTGTGCAGATCATTTTACTAGAGAGGAAAGGGAGAGGCAGGAAACGGGGTAGAGAAAGGAGTACGACATGCAAAAAAAGTCACCAGCTGCAATCAAACCGGCGACGTTGGGGTGGCCACATGGCCATACGGCATGTGACGTAACCAGACTATAATAATCAGACTACAATGCTTGGTGATTATATTATAACAAATCGAATTCCATCAATGTCGAATATTGTCAGATGTAGTAAAAAAGTCAAAAGAAAACCCCAGGGTGTCAGTTTCATGTTGCTGGAACCAACTTGAAGTGAAGACACTTCACTGGAAGCAACGTTGTTGAGGCTAAATGAGGGAAAAATGCCCACCTGCTTCTTGTTTGATAGTTTCATTTAGAGCCATTAAATGCAGCAACAGCATTACATGACAACCAGCAGCGTGACCTGACACCAGGCAGGATGGATTGGTGTCTTCATACTGTTAACACCAAGTTTGAAGCTTTATCTTAAAGTGGAGCCCAGATTACAGTACTCCTGCTTCAATGATCGGCATTTGAGATGTCTGCCCTGAAATGGCCTTTCTGTGTATCACTTTTGTACTGAGATGTTATTTGCATTTTTTTATGTCTGTGTGTTAGCTTGAATACATTTTCTCAC
This sequence comes from Micropterus dolomieu, assembly GCF_021292245.1. NCBI lineage: Eukaryota > Metazoa > Chordata > Actinopteri > Centrarchiformes > Centrarchidae > Micropterus > Micropterus dolomieu. Next base: position 20,373,569 of record NC_060158.1, on the reverse strand, counting down.
TCTCCTGTGAACTGTCGCATCAAAATGGCATTTTCACCCGCAGGACAGCTACAGTTAACTGGGTATTTTTCGGTCATTGCACCATTATGAGTAAACTTTACTGTCAAATGCCAGAAAATTGGTTCTCCCTGAGATGCTAGAAGCAGACTTTTGGGCTTTACCAATCAGTGTATTGAAAGTCACATATCTTGTTCATTTTAACATTTGGTTGACCAGAAACTAAATGTATTCATGCTGCATCTGTGCCTCATCACTTAGATAGCGAAAATTTAGTCTGTCACATAGTGGAGATGATCTAATGACAGAGAGTGAACAATGAGATAGCCATGGTAATTTTGAAAGAAAGGAGAAAGTCAGACAGAACAACAGAGAGAGGAGGTGAGTCTGTTGGACGAATGAGTGGCCCTTATCGCTCTGTCCCGCAGTGTTGCCTGTCACCCCCATTTCTGGATAACAAGGCTCTTCCAGCTTCATTTCAGCCATTCCTCAAAAAAGCCATGTTTTGGCAGAGGAATCCATACGGCCTTAGACACACACAGGGTTAGGCTACACATAGCCTTATTTCTTGTGCATGATTCTATGGCATGGAGGTGAAGGGATAAAAGCACACAAAGATATGATCTTAAGAACTGTTACACCAGCAGAACACCAGAGTAGCCCGTTTTCCAGAAGCTTCTAAACATGTCTCCCTGTCTGCCAGTTGTGTTTGCATATTCATCTGATTCCCTATCACACACACACACACACACACACACACACACACACACACACACACACACACACACACACACACACACACACACACACACAAACACATCTGACTGTGCTTATTTGATTCTCAAATCAAACGGATGTCTCAAGAAGCTCTCCGGGTCAGCGCTGAAAAGAGATACCTCATGTTTGAAAATACCAAAAGTCTATGCATATTAACAGATACAATCAAACCCACGTCAAGTCACGTGAGGTCTCACTCAAATAGCAAGGACATGGAAAAAAAAAAAAACAAGACCCAAAGATGAAAATACTTGCACCCTCACAAACAGTGTTGTGTCACTCAGCTCTTGAGTACAGCTCCTTCATCAAGCAAGATTGCTGTTGTCATGGGAACGATAAGTTTGAAGCATTAACCCATTCCAACAAGCCACACTTGCCTCCGAGCTGTCTCCCTCCCTCTCTCTCTCTCACACGCACCACACACACACATACTAAAATCTAATCACCACTTTCTTCTCAAATCCCTCCTCACAGATCTCTCACTGCTCTCTGGGGACTCTCCACAGCGTATTAATCAACGTAATTGAAATAGTTGATTACATCACTTCACGCCTCATCCTGGTTTAAGGGACTGTGTGCAGCAAGCATTAAAGATGTAGTAAAAGAACACTGTGATGTTGTGGTGTATGTGTAGATGCCATAAAAAGTCCCCACTATAGAGCCATTAATCACACTTATTTTAAAGGAAAGTGCAAGGGCATTCATACTTTGACACACACACACACACACTCATATCACAATTAACTAGAATTACCGCCCCAGTTACATGCCTCCACTGACTGGTCAAGTTGCAGTTTACATCCATGTCTATCCACACTCATATTTTATATATAGAGAGAACACTTGAATAAAAAGGGATAAAGTGTATTTTTTGGCTAAATGGAAGTTATCACTACATTGATGATACAAATGAATGATTCCAGTGAATATACATTGTTAAACTGATTAATGAAGGATTATTATAAATGCATTGGTTAAGCAGGTTCACATATACTTGATTACTATGTAAAGTTGGATTCTTATAGTTTATGGTTACACAAAATGTTGTTTTGTCCCGGCATTTTTAGATGCAAAGTCTCTCTATGAGCTGTAGGTGACTCTCACTCACTTACAGGCTCATGATTAGCTAGACACGCTCCATTACATTGTTTGCAGTTACGAGAAAGTGAACGGCAGAGAGGACGAGATGGAGGAAAGCCTGCACTGTGCTAGTTTACTCATTGTGTTGTCCCAGTCAACATGTGTATAAAATACTGACTCACCCAATACATTTTTAATTTATTGCTAAGAACCTATTTTAATGTCACAGTGCATCAAAAGTGTTATCTGGTCAGTGTCTGACCAGCTGTAAATATGGTCAAAAACTCCTCTTCTGCTCCTGAGTTATGTTGTTGAATAATGGCCAAAAATGTCACAGTGAAGCTGACTTTCGACCTTTTGGGTAAAAAAATGTCACTTCATTGTTATATCTCATTAAACATCTCTGTGAAATTTTGTCATAATTTCTGCATCAATTCTTGAATTGCAGGCAAAAACCTGTTTGTCAAGGTAACTTTGAGGTCACAGTGACCTTGACTTTTGAGTCAAAAGTGTCACTAATTCATTGTTAAACAACTATGAAATATGGTGATCTATTCTTAAATTATGGTCAATAACATCTTTTGTGGTGTTACAGTGACTATTGACCACTAAATTCTAATCAGTTCATCTTTGAGTCCAGGTGGATGTTTGAGCGAAATCTGAAGAACATCCAATGACAGGACAGAAAAAAACTGTCTCTCGTAGCCAACGGTCCAATGTTGTATCTAAAACAGGTGAATCATTCGGTGTGTACTAGGAAATGCATGGATACATTTTCTTCAAAACAGTGACACATTACAGTGTTTCCCGCAGGATACTAAGAGACTATGGTGTGGATGGGCCTCGGACCCTCTTGGGAGGTCCTGGGGCATTTCTCCCCGGAAGAAACTTTTGTTAATTTTAAAGTTTGTAGTTTGGTGCAAAATTAAGAGGCTATCTATGAAGAAATTCGCACACTTGTAAACAATGTTGTGCTCTAATAAACTATTTAATCATAAGCCCACTGTGTACCTATAAATGTTGATGAAACAGCAGCAAAAGTCAACAAATTTATTTAATGTTTTTCCGAAAACCCTAAATCAAAGAATAGAAAATAGAATAAGTAATTGCCAACATTTTATTGTTGTTGTTTGTTTGTTTTTTTTTACTTTTAATGGACACATGTAACATGTTTTATACTTTCTGTGAATATAATCCAATTAATCTTATTTCCATACTGTATAGATGCCTTATTTTGAAAACCAGGCGTTGTCACATGTGTATCCTCGCGTTAAATTCATTAAGTCCGACCAGAGTCCGACCCAATTTGATAAATAATGTTGCATGTGGTTCTGGTATCACGTAACATGAAGACTTCACAGCCTCTCTTCAGGTAGGACTCTCATACTGCAACACTTGTCTTTGTAAAGAGAGAAAATGGCAGGATAAAGTCACTAACCTGCCTGTCAGTTCGCTCTGGTCCATTACAGTGGATTTACCATAAAGGCTTTAATACGTGTGCATTCCAAATGTAGAAGCGGCTAGCTTAATTGCTTTCTCACAAACGAGTGATAGAAACACACTGTTAACGTTACCGTAGTTACCTCAAAAGAAAAGTGGTTGTCTCGAGTTGGATGCCAAAGTGTGTGAGCGTGCAAGCTTACAGCAGCGCAGAGCAGCAGAGCAAAACACAACGTTAGAGGTCTGAAATGTTATTATGACATGTAAAAATATTTTTGGTTCATTTTGATACTAAAAAGTGAACTGTTACGTTGGTGACCAATGGTATGTTTTTATAATATATGTAAACCATTTAGGTAAAAATACACTCTTCTGATTAAAAAATTGACCTGGTGGTTTAGAATGACAATAACGTCCTTCAAAGGTCGTACATTTGCGTACAGGCATGTCCCTGCATAGTGTTTGTCATTACCCCTTCTTTTTGAAAATGGTCTGACCCCTTTGTTAGGTCTGTTTAGTCTATTCAGTTTATGTTAAGTTGGCATAACCTGAGTGAAGTTCTATTTAGTTTACGTCTTTTATGGGCCCAGAACTTTGTATTTTGTTGTGTATTTTTTTAAATAATTTTCTTCTATTTTGGGGTAAATAAAACTCCTTTTGAAAACTCACCTATGACTCCTATGCCTGCCAGCTCAGCCCCGGACAGCACAAGAACAACCTCACAGAGCCGCTAGGAATGCACAAATAAAATTTATGTAACTTAAGCACAAACATAAACAGGTGTGTTAAAAATGTTGCCACTGTACCTTTTTATCAACCGGGGACCTAAAGGGGTAATCCACAGCTACAAAGGATCTAATGTTGCATTTTTTTTCACCTACTTGTTGTTGGTATGCAGTGAAAATGACACTGAAAAAACTGGTAAGACGTACTGATGACTTAAATGAGATGATCAGATGGCATATTCATTATCAAGCAGACAGGTAAGCCCTGAAAACCCCAACTGACATGAAAAGCAAGCATGGTAAATGTGTCAGTTTTACAGTTTAACCACATGCTGCCATATAGATTTAAAAGCATATTAAACAATACTGTTTCCAGCTTTAGTGTTTATCATTAAATTAGTAGAAAAAACTATATAAAATTAACATTTACTAAACCTAAATCAAATACAGAAATATTACAAAATGCTTTATTCAGGAATTCAACAGTACACTTCATACATTCCCAACTGTGTGTTGTAACACTAAGCGTAGCGCAAAAAAAAGTAGTCTCTCTTGTCAGGGGTGAAAGTACTGTATTTCTTCACTTTCTCTCTTTTGTTTCCCCTTCCCATTCCTCTTCCTCATATCGATTTCTGGCTTTATACCATTTTTCAGAAGACCACAACCACTCAGCCATAACCCTTTGGCCTATAATGTCTCTATGCCTCACAAGTATTAAGGTAATTGCTCTTTTTTATACTTGCACGCCAGCGCAAGGGTAAAACCAGGATTTCTTTTGGAAATCCTACAAAAAAAACAAACACTGATACAAAAAAATGCTTATGGTCCTCAAGGGTATATAAAGGGCTCTCAATTAATGTGACTTAACTTGAATAATAAAGAAAACAACAATTTATTAAAAATATATATACATAATATTAAATTATATTGATTAGCTGTTAATAATAATAAGCAGAATATGAAGGAATTGTTTAAATGCTATTGTAACAGTGGTTATTAAGACATTTGTTACACATCATGTTGTTTGCAAAAGTTTAGGCTATGGCAAACTTGGCACAGTATCATACAAAGAAAGTGAGGCACAGAAGTGAAATGTAGTATGGTTTATAGTAGTAAAAAAATCCTTCCATCTGGCTTTTGCATGCTTCAAATGGACTACTTGTATGACAAATCATCATATTGTGAAACAATATTATGCTCTAGATTTATAACTTTTGGCAGGAGAATTGATTGGTCTCTCTTTATTGGAAAGTTTTCCCTCTTAAGTCACTGCAGAAAGTATTTGCCAACAAAGCACAGCAAAGGTTAGTAGAACATAGCATAAAACTAAATTGAAGAGGGAAAATTTCTAGATGAGACTGTCATACAGATACAATGATGTCAATACAATAACAATAATGGCAAAATATCCACTTAATCGGAATGACATTGTTCACCATGATGAATGTTACCATTCATATTGTGATCTAGGCAGCAAAACCTGAGGTGAAGGCACATCTTGACTTCTTGAGTTGATATGTATTAACTTAAAAAACACGCTGCTATCCCGATTTGTCAATCAACATGCAAAGACAGGAGCAGGAAGGAGAGGGACCAGCAGGAAAGTTTTGCTTACTAGTCCAACAGAAAGGCCAACTCGGTGTTTGTCTTGCAGCCTTTTTCACAAAGCGATGTGGTGCGGTACAGCATTACATAGTTGTTGTGACAGATTTCCTGTTACATAGTGCAGTACCAGGAGCCCCAGGACAGAGTGGCAATGACATTCAGCCTATTAAGAAACACGTCTGTTTGTGGTCAGAAGACAAAGACAGCAAAACTGCTCCAAGGGTCAAACTTGAGCCTAAAACTGAGCTCAAAATTCAGCGGACAGCTTGCTCTTCATCTGTTGGTGACAGAGTGTTGATATACTATTACACCCCTTCGTGCAACCAATATAGGTCAAGGTCAGGGTCACAGTGCCCTGATAATGTTCATGAAATTGTAAATAATGCTGTTAGACAGATGTGCCAGGAGAAGGACAAAATAACATCTAAGTGGAGAGTTATAGGATTTTTAGAGCAGTTAGAGGGATTAGAAGAGCTGGGAAATGATTCAGAGGGGAGATGGTGACATGATGTGCTTTGTGAGGCAATGGATTGACTGCTGTTCTGACTGGACTGAGAAGGTCATTCAATTTACTGGTAAATGGAAACCCAAAATAGAATGACATTATATTGGAAATTAAGGATATTTTTCAGTGAATTCTTGACAATATTAATAATAAATATTGATTTAGAGCTTTCCTCATAATACAAACCTAAAATCTTAAACTGAAGTTGTGTACAATACTGCCGACCCAGCCAATCTATTGCTACATCTTATCCATCATTCATAAGTGTTATTCCTGCTGTTTATATTATGGAAAATCATACATAATAACAGTGATTGATTTTATTTCTGAGAATCGGTGTATGCAATTGTATTTTCAGCCAATTTTTAATGGGGATTTTAGGGACACATGCTGCATGTTACAGAAAACATGGTGATTACAAAAGATGATTTGCTACACCATTAAAATTGCATGGTTCCTTATTGGCTGCTTTTATTAGTACATAATGAATCAGGCGTATTTTGTTTTGGCCTCCTCAGACACGTTTAGGGATCCTCATTTTATGTGGATAAGAAATGTTCCCTCAGTGTTAAAGAGGGTGTTTGTTATTTTGTTTGCTGCTTCTGCTGAGTGAATCAAAGAAATTATCTAGAAAGCTTTGTTTACATTTGTTTTTGGCATGGCTGGTCCAGTGGGTTCATAGGACTCTGGCTGTACAGCTGTGTTACCACGGAGAGAGCCTGAGCTACTGTCTCTAACTAATCAGTCTATTGTTTTCTCCCTGACATGGAAAAGTACATGTGAGAAATACCTAGACCTATACCTAAAAGCTAGAATGTCAGAAAAGACAGCTAAATTACTCTAAGCTAGACCTGTCTTACCTTTCCCTGTTACATCAACAAAGCCCCTTAAGAAATATTCTCAACATCTCCCAACAGAAAATATAATCCAGGTGTGTTTTGATTTTTTTTCTGATCTGGTTAATTTTGTTTACGTTGAGTCAACTAAAACACTCAAAGCCACAAATGTCTATGTCACGATGGCATTAGAGGAATGACTGGAGATCACCAAAGTCTTTCGGATTTATCCACTGGGTAACTTGGATCATATCTGTACCACGTTTCACAGCAATACATTCAATAGCTGAGATTTTTCACAGTAAATAAAACATGTTGTCCTGCTGGTGGCGCTAGATGAAAAGTCAAGGGACAAACTAGACAAACTAGTTTATTACCCACAGATGGTGGTAAGAGGAAGAAGAGATGGATATAAGAAAGCCTATCAGGTTTTCCTTCTGATGTCCTCTGGTTGCTCTGCCTTAACTATAGCTATTAGCTTTTAAGCTTATAAAGCTTAATTTGCTTCATTAAACCTCCTCACAGCGATCCAAAGCTCCAGTGCTAGCGGTGTAATCACCAACCCCCATTAATAGGCCAACTAATTTTACCTGCACGGCTAACATAGCTAACTAGCTAATTGCAGCAACAGTTAACATTTACCAGTCTATGGCGTTACTTTAGCAACAAGTAAAGCTACCTGTCCAGGAAAGTTGAGGCAGAGCTGCCGGAGACATCATACAGACACCTCATCCTAAGAGCTTTAGACTGCTGCTCCTTGTTCCCGCCATCTTCGCCTTGTCTTCTTTTTATAAAAGGAAGGTAGTAAGGGAGAGGGGCAAAGAAATTGGGGCAAGTGGAAGTCATCTGGGATGGATTTATATGCTCAGAAAAAATATATCTGTTCTTGTCATTCCTGCTGCTATATATGAAATCCATTTGGATATCACTCTACCATAACTGCCACTACACCTTCATAGGAGCAAAAATAAAAAAAAGAGGGGATATTCTGCATACATCTTTCAGCCGACAATTTCTTGAGGAGTCTTTACACTTGCACCATGATGCAGGTCCACTGATATATGAAGATATTTGGCAGGCAATATGCCTGTTGCCATGTCCATTGTTTTGTGTGTACATGATTGCGTGTAACTGGGCAAGTTGTAAAAACAGTAGGAGGGTGGACACTGTTTATGTTGCTGAAGATTCTTTCAGTCAGCAACCAAAAACACATGCATGTGCACAAAAAGAACAACAACTTCTCAAAGTTTCTAATTACATGACAAATCAGCGCCATTTCCTAAAGTCACAGCACTGACTCAGTGTCTGACTTCCCCAGGTCCTTTCATCTCAGGGAGGCAAGGCAAGACAAGGCTGGTTTACGGTGATGTTTATGCAGAGTATACACTGCCTATTATTCATGCTGTGCTCGATAAACAGGCAGATAGTTTAACTCTGCCATTTCTTTGTCCTTGCTCCTCAAGTAGCTTTTGAATGCAGTTCAGATATTAAGAGCATTGCTGGGAACCAGCAGAGAGAATAATAACAGAGGGCGCTGTTGACACTTAACAGTACAGACCAGTGATTCCCAGCCAAGGCTACTTGTACCTCAGGGGGTGCTTAGAAAGACAAGAAAACTAAAAACAGAGAAATTCCAATTTGATTAAAGACATATGTACCTCAACACATTGAGCCAGCTATGCACACTACATGTTGCGATTGAGAGTGCATTTAGATAGCTAAAGTAATGAATAAATGGTTGAAATAGCTGCAAGTAATGGATAAATGGTTGAATTATTTAGCCATAATTAATGGATACATGGTTGAAATAGTTAGTCTTAATAAATAGATATGTGGATGAAATAGCCAAAGGTATAAATGGCTGAAATAGGTAAAAACTTATGGATAAATAGATAAAATGTCCAGCTTATCAAATACAGTTCAAGTGCATGCAAAAACATTGTACCAATATCCACATTTAAAGAGTGGTGTTGGGCAGGGGTTACACCAGACAAAAAGGTTGATTCTTTGCTTCGTATACTCAGATACTGCTTTGATTACCTCTTTTAGATGCTGAAGTCCTCTTGACATGCATCTTCTTTCTATTGCAGAATTTTGTTTCAACATTTTCATGAACATCGTTAATCTCAAAATTGCATGAGCAATCAAAACCTTAAGTGTCTTAATAACAAATGATTGCTTGCACAAACAAGATGATTTGGGAATAACAGCAGTGGTATTTTAGCAGGTGTGGGGAATAAACATAGTCTAATTAGGGCAGGACACAGGGAGATTGATGTGGAGACAGTGGTGAGATTGAGCCACCTGTTTGTTTCCTCGCCATTTTCCATTTCCATTCCTTCTCAGCATCCCCTCTGCAATCACTGGCAAGGTTAAGAAATTCAACTCTAATGAAAATCAGGATGCTGACATCACTTTTATTATTGCTGTGTTGTATTCCATCCATTCAATCAACTGTCATTTGACCTCTTTGGCATTGTTACAGCAGGGCCTTGGCAGGTGAGTTGGTGAGAAAAATTTGAAACTGGAGAAGAAAGAATAACAATAACAAAAAGTGGATTACTGTGCTGATAAAGAATAAGCTTGATTTTTGATGACTGAGACTCAGTGGCAATGCCTAAGACAGTAGCTGTCAAAATTACTGGACTAAGGGGCAATTAGCTAGCATTTTCTGGTGATGGATTCCTGGATAAAAAAATCTTTCTTGAAAATAAACGTGGAAAAAAAAAGGTGGAATGATAAACAAGCAACTCTACATGAATTTTAAATAGCCTAACCCTAACCCAGAGGGCTGATATATTGTTATGAATGAAAATGTCACCAATAGTGACGCAGGTGATGGTGCACTGGCTAACATTTGAGGGGACTGGGGGCCCATAATGCAGACAGTGAAAATTAAACTGTCACTCACTTAACATCTTACGATTCATAGTTACACATTTTATGAATAACAATGACAGATTGCTGTGAGAGCACAAGCCAGAAGAATTGATGGCTCCTGAGTTATGGGAGTGGAGTTTGAATATGTTACAGAATCTGTTGATGCGGTGTCATAAAATTTAAGCACAGCAAATTCCTCAGCTTGCGGCGTTTTAAATTTCCGATCATGGTAACATCATGATGCAATAAGCCTCCTCACCAGTAAAATTATGCAATTGGGTTGAGAGTGCATGGCTATTGAAAAACTTTATTTACACAGATAATACACTGAGTGCTGAGTTGATTTGTGCTTTGCTAAGAGGTTGGAGGTTATATCTGGGTGTCAGTATCTCTCCACCTTGACGTCTGTATGAGATTCAAAGTGTTTTGATTTTATTTTCGGTCTGTATGAATGCTGGATGCCTGTTGCATTTTGGTCTTTGTCTGTCTGTTTGTGCTCTCTCTCTCCTCCTCTTTCCCTCTCTCTCGTCTCTCCTAGCAACGGTGTTATTGGCGTGGGGCTGCTCCTGTGTTTGGCACCTTGACATACCTGCTAATCATTCCAATCACCCACCCTGATACAAACCTGACACATTTAAGGAATCCAGTCCCTGCCGGATCGTTGAGCCATCTGTGTAGGTACTCCAGCCTTCCAGTACCAGTTTTTGAGAAAACTGCTTTTGCTAACCTGCTCGCTCTTGCCTGCTTTGTTTGTTGCCTGGCTCATTCTCTCTGTTCTCTGCCTCAGGAAACAATCATCCACTCGTCCGCTACCAAGCCTGACAGTCACCTCTTGGTTCACGGAAACACACCGGACCATTTCTCTGTGCAACCCGCCTGCCTGCTCAACTCTGGACCCCACTCTCTGCCTGTGCCACTCTCCTGCCAGCCCAAAGACCTGCACGTTCCCAAATTGTGTTCTCTTCTTCGATATCTGAAACTGGGAGCTTCTTTCTGAAACTTAGAAGTTACAGGGTTGAACGGTTGCCTCACAAACGCACAACCTCTAGGGCAGTCCTTACATGCACAGGTTCCTTTATAAAGACAAAGGACAGATAGAGTGGATAGAATAATTGCAGTCGTACAGTCCTACAGTACACAATATATGTCCTGCATGCAATAAATGCTACACCACTGCAGGTCATGATGCTGACAAATCCTGCAAGTCTCGACATGCATAGACTGCTGTATCACTGGAAACAGAAATCTGTTCATCCAACTAAATCAGCACTAAATCCCGTGCTGTGTTGAGAGAGGAGTCCACATTTTGGCACTTAAGTCACACATACAGGCAAAGAAATAGTTTGACAGTTTGGGAAATGACAGTCAAATGAAAAAAATTATACCACTCTCACATCTGTCCATTAGATACACGGCTACAGCCAGCAGATGGTAAGCTTAACTTAGTGAAATAAATGGCAATATTTTTTTTGTACAGATTACACAAATCAGGCAACGTGTTAATTAGTGAGCTTCTGAGCTTCTGAGCTGGGAATTTTATTACTTTTGGAAAGAGCCAGGCTAGCTGTTTCCAGTACTTACATTTACATTGATTCATTTAGCTGACACCTTTATCCAAAGCGACTTACAATTGCTATTTATCAGAGGAGCAAGCAGGGGTTAAGTATCTTGCTCAGGGACACATTGGTGGATGTGTAACAGTGGGGAATTTAACCCGGGTCTTTCACACCAAAGGCATGTGTCTAGGAGAGTGGTATCAATCTTCTCATCAGATTCTCCACCAGAGAACATATATTTTTCTCTAAATGTCGAACTATTCTGAACTAAGGTTCAGTAAGCTATGTCATACAATGTGTTGTCTGATTACATCCACAGAATAAGGCAAAAACATTACCTGTTCCGAACAGCTACACTCAACCACAGGGCAAAAATCCTACCATAACAGATTCCTCCAGGCTGCATCATGCTGCCTCCTGGCTTTCTTTCCAAGATTTCACAAACTTCAAGTCAAGACAAAGGGCGCACACTTTTAGACAGCCTCTCCTCAAAGTCATTCATGGTTTTGCACTCAGTTGTACACACAAAAAAGTGAGTGAAGAAAGAGAACTTCACCCCATCTTGTTGTCTCATCTCCACACTCTACATGATAGGCTGAGTGTCAGTTGTGGAAAGAAAACCGAGCACCCGGTGGAAACCCACGCAAACATATGGGGAACATGTCCACACAGAAAGGCCCAAGCCGGGCGATGGATTTTATCCCAGGAACCTCTTGCTGTGAAGCGTCAGTGCTAACTAAACACCGAGCCACTGTGCCAGCCTGGACCCATAGAGTGTTTACATAATTAGTACAGAAGTGCATGTACCTACTGCAGTGCATATTGTAGTGTTGAAACAATTAGCTGATTAACAGAATAACAGAAAATGTTGCTAATCAATTTATTTCCATGTAATTCATCTAGCTAAAATCAGCAGGTTTCAGATTCTGAAATATTATCAATAGATTCACTGGTGATAAAAAAGAAAAGAAAAACAAGAGTTGCAGCTCTGCATAACTCACGATGGATGGAGTGAGCAGTGAATTCAACCCTGATCTCTTACCAGGGCACTCTGGCTATTTTGCTGAGATTTTTTTTTTCTCCTCATGCCTTCCTCCTCTCCACTCACCGACATCTACTATAATTCCCTTGCTACTGTACAGCCACTGCAGAGCACAGTTTAAATCTATGTCGAATTCTTAAGTGCTTATTACAGAGTTCAAGAGCTTAGCTGGAGATGAAGTGGGATAGGATTGAGTGTGTGTGCATGTGTGTGTTTGTTCACAAGAGGTCAAACAAAGGGAATGTGTGCAGCGTATGTGTGTGTGTGCATGTGTGTGTAAAAAAAACAAACAAAAAAACAATCTGCTGGCCAAAATAAAAAAGAGCAAAGAGATCAGATGCCTTGAGGCACAATGTTGGGAGGAGACAGTGGAGCATTTCTTATTCTCTACTTATCGCCACTCTACAAACCTTCCTTTCAGATGCTAATGCTGAACTCTTCAAAGAGAGGTCAACTTGTTCATCCTGTGTTTCAAGCTCTGCGCCCCAATGAATAAAGATCAGTTCAAACGTCCATAGCTCTAAACATTGACTGTTCAGAATAAGAGAGATCTTTTAAATCACCCTTTCAGACACAACGCAATGTAGTCTACGTCAAGTGCTTTGCTCGTTGCAATGTAAAGCCATTGCGGCGCAATGGCGCAAGCCATTAGAAACAATTGGTTTAGAAGTGCTGTGGTGCCATTGCGACATCATCTGCGACAGTTAAATAAAAAGGAATTTAGATAAAAAAGGAAATTCACTGGCTCATGCAATGGCAGCAGCTGTTTACACAGGAAGAGAAGGATCCAGGTGCTGTTTTATACCTTTCAATCACAATTTTGATTGGAAATACAAAGTAAACAATCCAAAAGCAGTTAGTGTGTTTGGCCAGATGTGTTGCACTGCATGCCAAATTTACATGACGATACTCTTCTTAACCATGGTTTGTAGATAGTGTTTCACAGGGTATGCAATAATTTCCCATAGCAAGATTAACTTAAAGGGGCACATATTTGTTTTTCTTGTCACAAGGATTACTTCTCAGCCTGTGAAGACAGTTGTACAATGTCTTCTGCAGCCCTGTGGCATTTTCAAAAGTCCAACAAAATAAGCACAATGGTGTCATCAGGGTTATCTCAAATTGGGTTTGAGACATCACATTTTCACATAGCTCAAAAAGCCTGTGTTACCGTCTGGGGTTGTGGAGACGGGCAGGGAGAATATAATGAAAAACTTTTGTTGCATAATGGCAAGTGTAGGTTGCAGCATCTTTGGAGCCCCCATCTTTATTAGTATAATACCAAATTGGTGAAATAACCATTTAAGATGCCCTATTTAAATAAAAACTTTTTCCCTGGCCTGCAGTGTGAATGTAACCTAAGTAAATTCGAAAACATGGCTGTTATCGTTTGTCTGCATTTTTTTGTGAGTTCAGAAGGCACATTCTATGTGATTACTGACTGTATTTGAAAGCATTTGAATATGTTGTCTTTCTGAGCAAGTCATAAAGTACAATTTTTAAAAAGTAGTTAGAGACCCTAACCCTAAGTCTTTCTCAGGAATAAAATATCTTCCTACACGAGGGTGGATCCTGACTTTTAAGTTACAGTATGCAGGAATTAAGAATATGCTTTTCATTCAACTCAACATGGTTTTGCGGAGGTCATGATAATGCTTTTTGTTTTGCTTTAGAGGGGTGATTCTGACATATTTTGAGCAATTTTAAAGTTTGATAGATCAAAAAAATTTTCTGCATTTGGGAGTAACATTACGAATGCTTTCTCCAGAGCAGGAATTAGGTACTGTGTGTGTTCAGTTCCAACAGCATGTGAACAAAAAGCTGTCAGTTTTTACAAATAGCAGATATAAGAAATACACAGCGGCCCATGCAGAAAGCACATTGAAGAAATCTCTTTGACTATCCTATTTCATCAGCACCTCTCAGATTTTCACCCACCATCTTCTCAAATACTGTAATCATTTGCTGCCTTTGGTTTGCTCCGTCACCACATTATGTACCAAAGCACCCTTCAACTTGCAAAACCCACCCACATTCTCTTTGATCAGAGCCACTCAAGATTAATTAAGCCATGATTTACTTTAAATAGGTCTGATTAGCATGCTGATTAGCTCTTTTTTTTCCTGAGGAATGGTTTAATGCAAAACCACACCTGGTCACTTGTGCATGAGACCACATGGACGACAGCAGCATTGGTTGACTAATGAGCAAATAGTAATCAAGACATTTCCATTCGCATAATTGCTAGCGCTATTTAGACTGTAATGGAAGCACACTTTCACGTTATTTTAATCACATTATTCCCTTGGTTTAGCCAATGACCAGGAGAAACCAAAAACCATGTAGGTACTGTTTGTAACGGTTGCCTCTGTGCAATTTGTTTGCCCAACACATCTTCCCATACCATCCATACTTTTGTCAATATAAACTACTTACCTGTATTCCTCTCTCAAGAATCTTTTCAGTATTTACTTTCTTGCTCCCTTCATCTTTGCCAATGAGACTCATCAATCTTCAATCTGGCCTCTCCTTTTTAATCCATTTGTTCTCAACCTTGCCCACTTTCCTTAACACTCTTCAAGGTGTTTTGCTTTAATTAGCTGTCCTTGTGCTTTTACTCCCTAAAGTGTTTCCCTAAACAAACATGGACATTTCACTCCATTCTCAGAAGATGTATTTTAGTTAGGTCTTTCTGACTTAGTAAGTCCCTAGTAGGACCTAGACAACTGACATGATACCACTTTCATGGCTTTATGCTAAATATCAAGCTAAAGCCAGGAAGATTAGATTTCCCCAAATGTCGAACTATTCTTTAAACAAATTATTAAGATTATAATCTTCACATATTTATGTGTTCTTGCTTTCCACATAAGATACATGTAAAAAAAAAAATATATATATATATATTTGTATAGTTGTTGTGTAATATTCATGTATTAAAGCAGTGAAAAAAGGTTTAAAGCAAAACTTCCTTGCCATTGTCTGAGGTACAAAGGCTGGTCAACACACTGCCAAGAGCTCTGATTGTGAACCTCTTCAATTAAATAGCAGTTGATGGTGAATGCAACCTTTGCACCGACCCAGTCCCTCACCTAGAATTACCGACAACACTGGACTGCATTTACAAAATTGTGTGTTTTTGAATTTTAACAGTAGGTAAGATAATATCAGCTTGTAATTCATTGCAAACATATAACTGTAACAGATTGGACTGTATTAAAAAAGGAATAAGGAAGTTAAAACATCATCCAACAATGAAATACTCCTTAAACTCTCCACAAGTGTGAGTTAGCCTTCACAGGAGGTAAAGCTCCCCTGAACTTTCATAATGGGACTGACAAGTAGAAGAAGAATGGATGGCCATTTGTCTTCAAACGGTTTGCCCTCTTGGGTGGTGCAGTGACACAGCGGGGTATGTAATGAAGATGGTGTGAGATTGGACATCCTGTTCCACTCTCAGATATGTGACTTGGTGGTAATGAGATTTTCGGGGGCCCCGTGTCATTCCTGGTCCCCAGTATGTGTCTGTCAGTGACTCAAAGGAGCCGGTAATGACATTCAGCGGCCCTGCTAAGGACCAGCGATTAAGGGATTGAAGAAGCACTGGAGCATGCACGTAATCTTTAAATGCATGCAGCTGTGTCAAGATTGCGCAATGTCCAGGGAGAACATACAGTCACTGCCGCCTCCACCTGTAGCATAATGTCTTCATATTTACAAGAATGACTCCGGAAATCATCTAATGAGGCTGAAATATGGACAGAAATTGAAGCCGAGTAGTGAGGAGGAAAGAGAGTAATGGAATGGCAAGAGCATAAAGGATGCATTTGGAGACTGCTAGGCACTGGCTGGAGAATAGAATATGACTTTATTGTCTTCCTAAGGTGGGAAAAAATGTATTTTGCTCACCAAGACATAAAATCCGCACATAAAATGACATACAACAGACAAAATGAGGTCCATTTTTGGGATATTGCCTATTGTATCTAAATCATCAAGCTATTACAGAGGACATCGCTCACGTGTGTTGAACAAATATTGTGAGCCAGCTGTCAGGTGTGAGGCAGAAGGTTTTCAGAGTCTGATGAAGTCTTACACAGCAAAGTTTAATGAGACTTGGCCAAGGAGATGCAGTGTCAGCAATCCTTGTATAAACACATGCAATGCCAACACCAAATCTGAAGTTTCTCTCTTACCCCTAGTGCCTGTAGGTTTTAAGCCTTAACCTGAACCTGACACCTCAGCTACCATCTCTCCCTTATCACTCTGTCATCTCTCTAACAAGGACAGTTACATGAGAGAAAGAACTAAAGCTGGAAGGTCAGTGAACACACACTTGTGGGGTCAGCTAATGACACCAAGCTAGACCTGTCTTTATTTTTACATTTCAACATGATGAAGAGTAATTAATGATATTGTATTTTTCTTATTGTCAACAAATTATCACCAAACAATTAACTAACAAGTATTGTCTGTAGCCAAGGCCTCCATCACTGCCATACACCTCCATTGTTTGTCTGAAAACAAATAAAAGCGCCCAGTAGTTCGAATGGTGTTCCAACTTGGATGTGCAAGCTTGCTTTTTATTTTAATCATCTGTCACAGTTAGCCTATTAGACGTCTGACACTACTGAGCTTGACTGAGCTGTTTCTATCAACATGTTCTCACTCCCGACTCGGTACATATTGATGCTTGGTCAAGTCTTTGACATCGCCTTTTAACGTCATTTATTGAAGGTTAGGGCTCTGCGGTCAAGTTAGCAACACTTAGCAACAACAAATACACAACTTCCGGGAAAGTTAGCAACAATAAATATGCAATGTCCGGTTAGACTTTCAAAATAAAACGCTAGCATTTCGAAACATTTTGAAACGGCGTGTTATTAAAGTCATGAAACATTGCAGTTTGGTCAGGTTTAGGCACAGAAAGTACTTGGTTGGGTTTAGGCAACAAAACTACTTGGTTAAGGTTAGGAAAACATCATGGTTTGGGTTAAAATAACTATGTACGTCAGTTAACACGTAAGTTAACTAACGTCACTTACGTCAATTTACATAACCTAAATAAAAATCAATAATGTTGACTTTTAATTTGACACGGGACACGAATCCCGGTCTCCTGCTTCAAAGCCCTCCATCCACCCCAACCACCTCCTTACACAGTCTGTTCTGTTAAACATCATATACCTACCTTTACTGTCAAAAAAACGATGCTACAGGGCTTCCCCCACTACATTGAACTATGACGGTAAAGGGATCCCCAGTGTGTCACTAACTGACGACTATGGCTCTTGACCATGCATCCATATGTGACAACTTGGGAGTAAGAACAGGTTGTTTCTAGATGCGTGAAAGGTTTTAATAGAATTGTCAACCAGGACAACTGCAACCCAATAAGACAATTAACACTTCTCGAGAAGAGGAGAGTATTGAGACTTATTACACTCAAGTTTGTTTGTTTTACAGTACCTTACCCTATGATCGATATATGGAGTTGAAAAGAATAGTTGCTTTTCAATGTTAAACATGTCCCTTTTTTGTATCAAAGAGATAAATTTTGTTTTCATATTCCATTTTTCATTAGCATTCAACATGTTTTTGCTTGTTCCGGCCTGTTTCTCTGACAGACATAATTTTGCACAGATAAGCACCCATCACATTTCCCTAAATATCCCATAAATCCTCTAGACAAGCAGTAATGGCTCTCTGTGCCCTTGCTGTCAGATCTACTTTGAGTTGGTGCAATGCCAATGCGTTATTAGCCAGGATGTCCCGTGGCAGGTAGTCTGCCTTGTCTAAACAGCACTGCCCACCAAGGTAGAAAACCAACGCTGTCATCCAGGGAAATTAGGACCACTCAGAAACATTCGAATTTTGACATATATTTTTTTATCCTGCCAGATTCAATATTCAAAGACAGGCCTTTTAACTGGCTTAGTCAGGTGTTTGAGGACAAGTGACAGCGCTAGTTGGAGCAAATTGGGTCCACCCACTTAACATTTTAGAGTTTAAAAACCCTAGATGTGAGTTTGGTGAAGCCCAAAGGTGAGTAAAATGTGCTTTCATTTAGATGTACTTAACTTAGCATGGGAAGCAATGTTCCAGGCACTGAACTCATCTTTTTCGTTCAAGCTAGTGTCAGGGTTTATTAGTCAAATCAGTCCTCTCTTTTCTATATGTTGTGAACATTAGCATAAACACATGTGGCTACATTCTATGGCATGCAGGTGGGTGATTTTTATTAACAGAGGATCCTTAGGGCTCCTACCACAGGGATTTCATGATGTCCCTTTCTCACTGTAATGCAAGGCCCTGTTTGGAATTGTCAAAACAAATTTGACTTAATAGCAATATCCCCTTACAGTGGTTAATGTCAAATGGGGCAATAAATTCACTCTCTCTCTCGTCTCTCGCTGGCTCTCTCTCTGTTTATGAGCACAGATTCTGACTCAGGATGCGGCCATTAACTTAAATTAATGACACATTCCTACAATGTCAAAGGTCAGCCACCCCATTATAAGTGAATTATTTCCACTAGGAAAAAAATGCAACGTCACAAGCCTCCAGCTAGAATTCTATTCAGTTTTGACAGGGCATTTTGACTAGAGGCAAAACTCAAAATCTATTCAGCAGTCAATTTGCCTCCCCAGCTCTGATTATGAACACTGCTGCAGCAGCAGGGTTTGATAGCTGCAATAATAGTGCCAGACAGGCCAATTTCTCCCCTTGCTTCTTCCCTATGCCATTCACACAGTCCAGCTCTATATACATAACCTAAACTAACTGCTATCATACACCATTGGCTCAACAGACAGAGAAAAAAAAAGTAAATCACTTCCCCACATCTATGTATTGGGTATCACAATGAATCCAAATGCATTTCACTTCTTCTGATGACAAACAAAGGTTTCAAAATGCAGTCAGCCATGACAGTTTGAACAAATTAAAAGTTCTCAATGGTGGTGGCGGGATTTGTGATAGACTTTGACACCATCTCCTTGGGTTTCCTTTCTTCGGTTCTCTCCTTCTCTTTGAAACTCCCTATCAGTAATTTGTCTGCATTGCCAGCCATGGACTGATTGTAATAACGCTCCTATTGAATAGCACAATCAGCCCTCCGGCCCCGTATGATTTTCCTTGGGGATTGCTCGCTCTGTCTTCATAAAATAGAAAAGAAGAGAGGGGGGAGATTTGTATCATGTGAGCATGCGCAGAGAAAAATTCATTATCTCTCATTGAATTCAAGCTAATATGCTTACTAAGTAACTCCTTACATATCATTGGTGACACGACAAAGGACACAGTTATGGAAAGGTGAAGGTCAAACCAAAGTTTAACACACTTGATTTGAATGTACGTCACTGGTTATGGTACACTGTATTTGTTTCATGGCTCTGGTATGAAAGAAGAAACCACTTTCCTTGTGCAGACTCCTGAAATTTTATACGTTTTATAGTTTTGTGATAAAAATGTCTGCAAAGCACCAGCCCATGGCCTCTCCCTGTGAATTGTGGATGTGGACAAAGATAAAATCTGCTATTTCCTCTGACGATGACTAACAGGAGGGACTGCTGTTTGCATGAGAAACACTTCCCTCTGGACGCAAGCCACCAAAACAGCAAGGCTTGAAATTGAAAATTGGAATCCATCATCTAATGGCATACACAGAGTGGGTCTTAAGTGATGATAGAAAGCTTTGGCGGGATGCCCAATGGGGTTCTTGCATGAACCCTTTTAGGGTTTTTAAGGTCTACAGCATTTAACACCATGCCTGGGGAGAAACTATTTGCACAGTTTGAAAGCTTTTCTTGTTGCTTCTGTTATCTGCACCTGTGGTGTGGTGATTGTAACTGGTGAAGTAGTGAACAAGCAAATTGAAAAATGTTGTATCTGTGTTGTTTTTTTTCTCTTGAGAAAATGTGTGCTGTTTTGTTTACCCAATCTTCAAGGCTTGTTCATAGATGTTTGCTTCTATACTGGTGTAGCCTGATTTTTCTTTTAAAGGGTAATTCAAAACAAAATCTAAAACTGTTTCTGCACTACTCTCCACGGGATGAAACTTTCAAGCAGGTGCACTTCCTAACAAACTCCCAATCAGGGATGTCAGAGCAGATTTTTTCCTTTGACAGCTGATAAAAACACCTGCTGTGACTCAACTTTATGGGGTCTGGCCAGAACTGCATGAAAGTTTCAGCCCTTGGAGATTGCAGCACTGGGTTTCTGTTATATGATTCAGTGCTCTAATCAGCCTTTAAGCTATTACAATCTCACAATTTCTGTAATAAATTTCAAGTCAAGAGACTGATTGTGAAGATCCATGCCCAAGAGAGACTTTGTAAGGGACTTTATGTCAAAGAGCTACACGACCTCATGAAGGACTACTTCATTTGTCCTAAAGACATGGTGGTATGGAAGGACAGGACACATGAATAGACCATTGTGTGCTATGAGCAAAGGCCATGTGTGCTGTAACAATTTAGGATTATCCCACCTATTTTATGGTACAGTGTCTTTTTGTTTGTCAGGTGTATTTTATTTGTTTGCCTTAACTGACAAGTCTGTCATCTGTGGTGGTGGTGGTGGTCTATTCCCCAGTCACTGTTTGCTCAACTTTGGAGTTCTTAGCTCCAATAATGGAGACAGAAAAGTAAAAGGAAAGTAAGAGAAGTTGGCAGCAACTAGTAAATCCAAGTGCTATTGAAATCAATGAGTGACATGGTTAGTCCCACTAATCAATCAATGTGTGTTTCAGAGTGTTTGATTTGGTTCATGTGTTTGTTATTTCAGTTTGTTTAAATTATTAAAAAGCAGTCATGATTTAGCATTCACACATGTAGATTTATGGGATAGTTTTATCTCTGTCTTAGTCGCAGAAAATGGATAGAATATGGGCAAGAAATCCAAAGTTCCCAACACCTGGAATATATCCAGTTCCAATATACCTCTATGGCTTATATACAAAATTTCCAATCTTCCATACACTTTTTTTTTACATTTAACAATTTAAACACAGACTTAGTGGTGAGAGGATCCCCATCACATTTGTTCTCTACTTAGTGGACCTTTGCTCAGCCACTGAGACATCTTAAATAATGCAGTCCCAATGAGGTGCCCCTGTGATTCTGTTATGAATTTTTAAAGTTCAATAAACGTTTCTTATCCACTGGCCATACCTAATGCCACCCTTTACTATTTAATGCACAAGTACTTTGTCCAGTGTTAAAGTCTATTGCATTGTACAACATTACTACAGCAGCCTATTTTGTAGTAACTTTCAGATCTGTGTTAACATTTAAAAGGCAGTTACTTCGAGCCAAAAACTTTTATTGAACAAGCATGAGTAATTCACACAAAAATATATGCAGACTTCATTGTATTAGAATACCCTGATGTTACAGGTACAGCATCTGCAACCCCCCTGTTCACAACTATGGATTCTAAGGGGCAGATTCTCTCTATCCTCTTACAAGCTTGAAATGTGAGGTTATGCGTATTTATGTTTAGTGCTGAGCATGAATTTTTATTTTCTTGTGTTAACAACAATCTGGCACAGACTACAGAGCTGTTCAAGTGATGTGTTTCCATCAATTGTTTTTCTTATTCAAGCCCCCATAGCTAGTTTAAGTAGAGTGTGGAAATGTAAATCTAGAAGCTAGCACCCACTACCACATTACTCCACACCATATAAAGGTCATCATTTTCAATTAAATATTTCAATGATTATATAGATGTATATATATTTCCTTTTATTTTGTACTATCTCTCTCATTTAACAGTCTAATTACATAGGATAGGATAGAACAGGATTCATTCCTTAACCTTCCCTTCCTGGAGGATATTTTTGAGTTGATGTTGTTGATCGCAATCAGGAGGAATAATCAATCCGTCAAAGTAAAAAAGGTGCACAGCCCCTACATATTTGTGTACATTATTGGAGTTGATGATTTTTCAATTTAATTTAATTTAATTTAATTTAATTTAATATTGCACAATTAAGGGGTTAAGTGCCAAATGAACGTTGGTTGACCTCTGACATTTTCATTTTCATATCTTGTGGTTGAAAAAATACTAAATAAATAATAAATTGGAAATAACCATTACTCCAAGAACCCGTTCTTGCACATTACTTATTGGAACTGCCTTGTTAGGTTTCTAGCACATGTGCGTAACACACACCAAACATACCAGCGTTCACTTACACACATGCACAGGGCACTCACTCAAATTCACTGTTACTGGTAGTATTTTTTCCCTGTGGGCGGTTGGCTGAGTGGTAGCAAGTGTAGCCTACGGCAGGTCTGCCTGGTGACTAAGGTTGCCTGTACAGACAAATGGAATTGAAAAACAACAGCTTTCACAATTAATAATAGACATAAGGGCAAGTTCTTAATGCTAGAAGTCACAGTCACCCCAGAACATGACATCGGGGCATATATAATTTGTTCAATTATCTAAAATATCTGAGGAGTGTGGCGGCCTTATCCTAGGGCAGCACACAGGACCATGATTAGGCCTGGCAATACAAGGAGTGTGTCTGTGTGCGCCTGTGTGACACAGAGTGTGTCTAAGAGAGAGAGAAACAGTAAAATTATAACCCAAACTGACCAACTTCCTGGTTCTACTTTTTCCTGCAGCACTTGCTACTTCATAGTTATGTTTGTACAGAGTGTTCCTGTGCAACAAGGGATTATTACAAACATTTCGGATGCACTCTTTTGTGGTTTTACCTCCAGCTGAACTGGTTTAGGTAATCTGTCTCTCTAACTATCGGCTTGCTCACAACGTCTCTCGTAGTCTAACTGCTTGTTTCTTGACCTATTTGTCTTTTCTGTCTGTTATAATGAAGCTCTGCGTTACTTCAACCAGGAAGACTGTCTTAAGTATCCCTCACTCACAACTCTGTCATCTAGTTTTCCAATCAGGTTTAACCATGATCAGCTTAGTCAATCATGAAGTCACTATCACACTTTAAATCTGTTATCTCATCTGCTGACAGCTGTCATTTCAGTGTGAATCGCTTCGGCCTCCTCCATCCCAATCACCTTCTGCTCACCAGATCGAGGCAGTTCAGCTCAGCCTTCCCCTATTCTCATCAGATCCCAGCATCTTCTCCATCTTTCTCCACGAGTGTCTAGACTCCATTGGGTGGATTTCTATGCAGCCACAAACCCATCCCCTTTTTTTACATATAAGACACTGCATCATCACGATGAAGTATAATCGCCTCATTGTTATTATTGTTAACTCATTCAAGTCTCTCCTGATTAACTACTGTCGTGACTCTAACGGTAACATAACCAATAGAAACGATGACCACAAATTCAAAAATAAGACTCAAGAATTGTCCTTAAAATTTTATAACAGACTGCACAGTCAAAGCAGGGTAGCTTCGGTCCTCCATCTCTACACAGGATGCATTCAGGCACACTTCTGCTGTGTAGGAAACTTTATGTTACAGAGGTAACCCCAGTACTCTGATAACGTGAGTGAGGCATCTCACTATGGGGTAAGCCCCTCTTCATAGTCCTCAGAAGGCCAATACTAATACACCAGCCCCACTGGCTGGCAGTTGTGACGATTGCATCAGGAGGAGGGATGTCCTCTCCCTATAAAAGAGATGATGCAGCGTCATGAGATCATTCCAAATATGCACACCTCTTCCTTGCCTCACGCAAGGAGGGTGGTCTGGTGAGATACCTCACTCATGTGATCAGAGAACCGGATTTACCTCTGTAACCTAAAGTTCTCTTTCAAACATTGGCTTGGTGTGTCACTATGGGGATATCCTGACTACCGTATTACCAGACAAGCTTATTTTGAAAACCGACTGCCAATCAAAAGGCCAAATTATCGCGACCTAAGAGCAGCCCACACTCAACATGGTATGCGGTAAAGGAAGCATGGTGACATAAAACCTTGCAAAGGTATGAGGTGAAGCCCAGCTGGCCGCCAAGCTTATATCTTGGATAGACACCCCTCAAAACATGGCCCGTGTTGTAGCCATTCGCCTAGTGCATAGACCAGCAGACCAACCGAGGCCAGAAGCCCCTTGCTGCTGTAGGCCAAAGAAATGGTCCCCCGATCCAATGAGACAGTTGCTGTTTTGTGATAGGGTTGCCAGTATGAGGTGCGGCCAATGACACAAACAGCTGATCAGCCTTCCTAAAATCCCATGTTCTGTCCATATAGGTGCGCAATGCACGCACTGGGAACAGCTTACGCAATTGATCCTGCTCTAAGGAGGGGGGGGCAAATGCTGCCAGGTCAGTGGAAAGACAT
The DNA here is from genome assembly GCF_021292245.1 of Micropterus dolomieu. Taxonomy (NCBI): domain Eukaryota; kingdom Metazoa; phylum Chordata; class Actinopteri; order Centrarchiformes; family Centrarchidae; genus Micropterus; species Micropterus dolomieu. Next base: position 20,348,847 of record NC_060158.1, on the reverse strand, counting down.
GCCAAAGTGGGGTTCTTGTCTGTTGATGTAAGCCACCACAGTCGTGTTGTCCGATCTCACAAGCACCTGCTAACCCCTTATAAAGGGAAGAAAATGTCTCAGAGCCAGGGACACCACTAGGAGCTTCAGGGAGTTTATGTGGGTAAAATGAAGGTGGGGAACCCACACTCCATTCACAATCCTACCCTTGTGGGTGACATCCCACCCCTGCATCGATGCGTCCGTCGTGACCACCTTCCTGGCAAGCGCGGGTCCCATTGAAACCCCTGGTTTTAAAAATCTAGGGAGTTTCCACAGACGAAGTCCCACCACACAGTCTACTGATACCCGAACACAACGATGCCCATGGTGTGAGCGGTCCAGGCCGGGGGACACCACATAGCATTGAAGAGTCCCAAGGAGGACAGCAACTATCCCTGATCCCATCAGACCCAGCAGCTGAAGGCACATCCTGAAGGTCAACAACTTCCCCCGAAAGAGAGTTAGGCACGCAAAAAGTGCTCCCACCCTCCCTGCTGACAGGTGGGCTCATAAGGACACTGAGTCCAGGGTCAGACCGATGCAAAATCAACTGTGTGTGCTTCCCGTGAACCAGGGAGAGGCGACAGCAAACTCTGTTTATTGTCCCAAACATGTTTTCATAATTTTGTAGAGTTTTATGCTATTGCGTTTAAGCTCGCAAGATATGCTATTGTGTGCTATATTACCTCAATGAAGGCAATTCTATCAGCCTTAAAGGGCAATTATCCCGGTAGAGTTTGCTTGGTAGTACAGTGTAAAGAAACGCAGCATGTGTGTGTTTTACAGTAACTGCAACATAAGGTTAAGTAAGGTTAAAGCTCCATGTGACATAAAATACTGTTAAGTTTATTATGCTTATTAATAGCACTCTTATCAGAGGTTGACACTAAGCTAACAGGTTAAAAAAGGTGATATTTCATGATTGGAATATAAAAGGAGAGTAATGCTTTTATTTTTATTTTT
>NC_060158.1:20344927-20347763 GCF_021292245.1 Micropterus dolomieu | reverse complement strand
CATGGTGACATAAAACCTTGCAAAGGTATGAGGTGAAGCCCAGCTGGCCGCCAAGCTTATATCTTGGATAGACACCCCTCAAAACATGGCCCGTGTTGTAGCCATTCGCCTAGTGCATAGACCAGCAGACCAACCGAGGCCAGAAGCCCCTTGCTGCTGTAGGCCAAAGAAATGGTCCCCCGATCCAATGAGACAGTTGATGTTTTGTGATAGGGTTGCCAGTATGAGGTGCGGCCAATGACACAAACAGCTGATCAGCCTTCCTAAAATCCCATGTTCTGTCCATATAGGTGCGCAATGCACACACTGGGAACAGCTGCCAGGTCAGTGGAAAGACATGCCAAAGTGGGGTTCTTGTCTGTTGATGTAAGCCACCACAGTCGTGTTGTCCGATCTCACAAGCACCTGCTAACCCCTTATAAAGGGAAGAAAATGTCTCAGAGCCAGGGACACCACTAGGAGCTTCAGGGAGTTTATGTGGGTAAAATGAAGGTGGGGAACCCACACTCCATTCACAATCCTGCCCTTGTGGGTGACATCCCACCCCTGCATCGATGCGTCCGTCGTGACCACCTTCCTGGCAAGCGCGGGTCCCATTGAAACCCCTGGTTTTAAAAATCTAGGGAGTTTCCACAGACGAAGTCCCACCACACAGTCTACTGATACCCGAACACAACGATGCCCATGGTGTGAGCGGTCCAGGCCGGGGGACACCACATAGCATTGAAGAGTCCCAAGGAGGACAGCAACTATCCCTGATCCCATCAGACCCAGCAGCTGAAGGCACATCCTGAAGGTCAACAACTTCCCCCGAAAGAGAGTTAGGCACGCAAAAAGTGCTCCCACCCTCCCTGCTGACAGGTGGGCTCATAAGGACACTGAGTCCAGGGTCAGACCGATGCAAAATCAACTGTGTGTGCTTCCCGTGAACCAGGGAGAGGCGACAGCAAACTCTGTTTATTGTCCCAAACATGTTTTCATAATTTTGTAGAGTTTTATGCTATTGCGTTTAAGCTCGCAAGATATGCTATTGTGTGCTATATTACCTCAATGAAGGCAATTCTATCAGCCTTAAAGGGCAATTATCCCGGTAGAGTTTGCTTGGTAGTACAGTGTAAAGAAACGCAGCATGTGTGTGTTTTACAGTAACTGCAACATAAGGTTAAGTAAGGTTAAAGCTCCATGTGACATAAAATACTGTTAAGTTTATTATGCTTATTAATAGCACTCTTATCAGAGGTTGACACTAAGCTAACAGGTTAAAAAAGGTGATATTTCATGATTGGAATATAAAAGGAGAGTAATGCTTTTATTTTTATTTTTTCTTTCTTTCTTAGCTCTTACATGTGTTCAAGGTGTATTTAGGTTTATGGAGCTACAGTATCGTCCTATCCCCCATGCAGCAGACCTAAAAATGTTTAGTTATGCATTTTAATAAATTTCTAAGAATTGATACCCAATTATGAATTTTTAAGATTCATAAAATCATTTTATTTAATTCCTCGTTTCAGGGCACCACCGGAGTTGTTATAATCCTAGAGTCTCCGGACCTCTAGGTAGTTTTGAATAATTATACAATTATTACTAGTGATCAGTTAGTTAATAATCGCTCAATTATCTTAAATCAGTCAGTCAGTCTCATATCTAAAGGGTCAATTCTCTTGGCAGGAACTAGAAATAGGCAACACACACAGCTCTTGATTATATTACAGTGAATTTATTCTCTAACTAAGGTGATAAAAAGATGATTGGATACAGGGAACATAAACATTTGCTAAACAATGAGCCTGGAGGTTCAGTTGTGGGAAGCATTTGACTCATACGGCATAGAAGAGCTACTGAAAGTAAACTAATGCTATAATTTAGGAGTTAAAATGGACATATCTGATCACAGAACGTGTGTTAAGTCTTACTGCTTGTCGACGGCCTGCTTTGGCCTGTTGCACGGGTCCCACGCTAGCTGCCGATCCTGGCTTTTTGCTAGGGATTCTCCAGGGTTCTCCGTGTCTGATTGAAAACGCCTCCTCCGTCTGGCAATTCGGCTGTTTGCAGGTTTCCTTCGTTGTAGCTGGCGAGACCACGTGGCTTGGTCTGACCTCGGTGAAGTTGGCTCGACGAAAAAGGCTTAAAATGGTCGTTCCTGAATTAGTCCAGTGTAACTTAACGGACTGATAACTTTAACAAACAAAAGAAATAAAGAAAATAAAACAAACTGAAGACAGATCGATGTCGCGGCACTTCAGGTGTGTAGCTTCAGGCGAACAAAGGCCTGTTTGTTTCGCTGGCCGAGTCTGGGCATTGCCTGGCGGGGCACGCCACACGTGCCGAAGCGTCCAGAGGGCCGAGCAGAGTGGAAGAGAGCCAACAGCGAAGAGGAAGAGAAAAAAGCGAGGTCGCGTGTCGCTCTTTTGTTGTCTGGGGCGTGGTTCCCCAGGGGGCGTCTCAGGTTTCCCAAGGGACTGCCTTTCTAAACTTAATGTCTAAAGAAAAGAAATCTATTTGCACGTATTATAATCAAACATTTTCCACAATCGAACCTCAATGGTTGAACGGTTGTACTGTTCTAGGCATTTGGTAACAGGAAACAATTGTCACATTATTGGTCAGGATATTTATACATTTAACGGCATTTCCAACGAGGGCATGTAATACTTATTTCGCCCACTTGGGGGAGCTCAGATTACATGAGGAAAGCTTGGATTACATCAGATGAAGGAGTGTCTTGCTGAAAATAAAAACACTGCACAAGTAACTTCTTTTCAGCACTAATATCAACAACAGATAGCAACAACAGTTAACATAACTACTCAAATAGAGGCAAACATAATCAGGTAAC
>NC_060158.1:20338947-20344907 GCF_021292245.1 Micropterus dolomieu | reverse complement strand
CGTGTGTTAAGTCTTACTGCTTGTCGACAGCCTGCTTTTGGCCTGTTGCTGGTCCCACGCTAGCTGCCGATCCTGGCTTTTTGCTAGGGATTCTCCAGGGTTCTCCGTGTCTGATTGAAAACGCCTCCTCCGTCTGGCAATTCGGCTGTTTGCAGGTTTCCTTCGTTGTAGCTGGCGAGACCACGTGGCTTGGTCTGACCTCGGTGAAGTTGGCTCGACGAAAAAGGCTTAAAATGGAACTTGGTCGTTCCTGAATTAGTCCAGTGTAACTTAACGGACTGATAACTTTAACAAACAAAAGAAATAAAGAAAATAAAACAAACTGAAGACAGATCGATGTCGCGGCACTTCAGGTGTGTAGCTTCAGGCGAACAAAAGGGCCTGTTGCGCGTGCCGAAGCGTCCAGAGGGCCGAGCAGGGTGGAAGAGCCAACAGCGAAGAGAAGAGCGCGAAGCGAGGTCGCGTGTCGCTCTTTTGTTGCCTGGGCCGTGGTTCCCCAGGGGGCGTCTCAGGTTTCCCAAGGGACTGCCTTTCTAAACTTAATGTCTAAAGAAAAGAAATCTATTTGCACATATTATATTCAAATATTTTCCACAATCGAACCTCAACGGTTGAACGGTTGTACTGTTCTAGGCATTTGGTAACAGGAAACAATTGTCACATTAGTGGTCAGGATATTTATACATTTAACGGCATTTCCGATGAGGGCATGTAATACTTATTTCGTCCACTTGGGGGAGCTCAGGTTACATGAGGAAAGCTTGGATTAAATCAAAGATCGTCTCTCCTTAGGAACCGGGGATATTGTTGATTCATCCTTAAATTCAAGCTGGCGATTAAGAGTATAGTAAAACATTCCTTTGTCATCATTTCTAAAGGAATTTTGCAGGAAAGTATTATGAACAAGCATTGATTACATTAGATGAAGGAGTGTCTTGCTGAAAATAAAAACACTGCACAAGTAACTTTTTTTTCAGCACTAATAAACAACAGATAGCAACAACAGTTAACATAACTACTCAAATAGAGGCAAACATATTCAGGTAACTAAAGATTTATGCTTTGAGTCTTTGGAGACTGCAGTCCTTTTACATGGAAAGTTCAGTGTCTGGACCATGTCACACTTGGGTGAGACAAGGGTTTTCCTTTTTGATGTGGTAATAAAACGAATAAGGTTAGTTGCCACAGAAACGTGTGTGGGGGGGCCAGTTTTGATAGGCTGTTTAGGGAAATGCCAATGGCTGGTTTGTGTCCCTTTGTCAGTTTAACAGTCAGGCCCCGCGTTATCAGCTTTGGAATCAAAAAGGTGCCAGTTTTATGGTCGGGATAGCACTTAGAGAAAGCAACTTTGACCCCTCCCCTTCTTCTCTGGGGAGGAGAAAGGAATTTAGGGTAGCTCCAAATTTATTCCATGTAAAATGCACAAATCCACACCGTTGTTCACTACACCCAGTATGTTAGGCTTCGAGAGAGCCGTGGTGAGAGAAGCTTTATAAACTTATAGTCAAAGCAGAAATTAGCAAGCTGGCTGCTAGTGTGGAGGCTTGCTGGTCGCTAACTAATGTGAAAGCAGACTTAACTAATGCTAGTGAGGTGGCTAGCTTGGCTAAGGTGCTTGGTGTTACTGTCTGGCAACAGGCTAACAAAGTAGATAAAGTTATCTGTGTGGAGGCAGCAATTGCAACGTAATTCACTTCTCACTGAAAACTCTTTCTATGGCAAAGAAATTGGGATTCTGTACACGACACAAAGAACATTAGCGCCCGGTGATTGAGTGGTTAGCTCAGTCTGTGGAAAGTTAAGCCAATGTTCCTGTTAGCAGTCACGTTGAGAGATCTAGCTTTCTGAGTGAAAAGTGAGAAGAGGTTTTTGTATGAGCTTATGAAGTTGCATCATCCCTTTTATAGAGAGAAGACGCCCCTCCTCCTGGTGCAGTCGTCACGACTGCTAGCCTATGGGGCTGCCGTATTGGTGTTGGGTTTCTGAGGACTACGCAGAAGGGCATACTGCATAGTGAGATACCGAATGTTTGAAAAAGAACTTGCATTTTAGTTGCTCTCAGAGCCCAATAGACAATCTATAATATAACTATAGCTATAATTACTTGCAGAAAACATCATGTATTAGAAGACTTAAATGAGATGCATAAATGAAAAATGTGGCTTAAACGGGTACTTTGTAGGCAGGACGTAAGAACCATAACATGAAGCTACTAGTCGTCTGGCTTAACACTTCTCTTCATTTGTCCAGAATATACTTAATGTGTAGCACAACCTTTGGCCAACTTAACATTAATGCTGAAGAAGTGGTGGTTCTGGAAAAATGATCGCCTCTAAAATAGCCAACAGCAATGTTAAATTCCTGCTGCTCTGTCAGGGGGGCATGAACTGTTGTGCCCTTTTATTAGCATCTAAAAGTTCTAAAAAGTATTCTCATTCATTTCATTAAAATTCATCCCATTACCGTTCAACATATTACTATTCAATACTTTATCCTATCTTTGTAATGAAATGCAAAACCCAAGAGACAAGGGCAAAGAATAATGTTATTAAATTATAAGGAAATTTTCCAAGCCGTTTTTTGGCCTTATCAACTGTTCAGGTGACTTAATCCTCTTCTTCTTTTTTCCTTCCTACCCTCCTCCTCCTCTAACCATCCCTCTCTCCTCACCACCAGGATCTGTATGTAGTGATATCCTTTTGTAGTCTGCCTAAGGCCAAGTTCATATGCAGAGAGGTATGTGTCGAAGATAAGGTCTATGCATTACTCTGACAGTGTGCAGAAGTGCAGAATGCTACAAGTAAAAATAATCAACTCTATTCTGCAGGGCTGCAGGGCTACATAGGCCAAGAAGCGAGATAGAGAGTGACCTGAAGGGAACTTCACACACACACACACACACACACGGAAACAAAAGGTACAAAAAAGTACAAGAGGAAAATTCTCCTTTCTTTCCCTTTTGCTTTAGCACTTGCTGAGGATCAGCTGCTAAATGTTTTATTCAGCAGAACTGGGCTCAATCTCAGAGGCTCTTTGATAGCGGCACTACACAGGCCTAAAGAGCAGTTCAGCACAATAAAAAAAACACCAGGACACACTGTTAGGGCAAGTAATTCCAATCAAAGCTAGAATTTTCTGTGTTAAACCACAAACAATCTTCCAATATTTAAAGTAGACTATGATTTTGTAAAACTATGCATTCTACATGATATGGCAAGAGTTTCAACAGCATCTTCACAAGTACTATGTTTACTTCCATATACATTTCAGAGTAAAGGCCCTTCTCAATACAGAGGTTGAGACTGCAGCCTTGGGGGAAGCAGTATGCTCAATTTGCAATTGACCGTTCGTTGACCCCCCTTCCAGTTGCTAAATCTGTCAAGTTTTCCATTATTACATGGCACATATGCAATTAAAAATAACAGTGACAGTTTCTTTACTCAAAATTCTTGGGAAAGTTTGAAACAATGGTTCCTCCATTTCAGTCAAACGCAGTCAAACGCAGGCCTCTCATTTTCTAACTGGCGACTGTGGGTTTTTGTGGAAAAGACAGTAAACAGCCTCGATTCAGCTGTAGGCTACATGTTGCCGACCAGGTTGGCAATTTGGACTGGAGCAAGAGTTTCAGAGTGGTGAGTTATTAATCTGTAACAAAAGTATCTTTCATCCATAAAGTTTTAACTGAGCTCTGTCTCTACATCACAGTAACAACTTCCTGTGCACTGACTGCCTGGAGGGTAACAAGTGTTTGGAAGGGAGAGGAGAGGTGTGCTGCAGCTCAATGTTTTTCCACCGATGTTTCTGAGGGCGTGTCGGAGTAGTCGCTCAGCAAGCATTATGACACGTATGTTCATTGTGACGTTACAAGAAAGGGAAGTAAAGACTGGACTACCAACGAGCTGTTTTCAGGCAGTTCAGAGCAGTGTTTTCTGTGGGAGATGGGAACTCCCTTTGGGGTGGACTTTGGGCTTTTTCACTTTGCAAACCTAGTACATGCACAAAAAAGATATATAACTCAATAAAGGAGAGGGAAAAAGCCAAAAAGCATAATACCACCTCTTTAAAACTACTTAATTTCCTTACATTTTATCAACGTAAACAAACGCACACTGGCTCGTAGTTGCTGTACAGGACAGAATTCAGCCACACATGTAAAGGTCCATAGAGCAAAGTGACAAAGACAGAATGCCATTTGCAATGGCATTTTTAAATACCTGTTGACTAAATTAAAACACTGAACTGCAGGGAAACGCAGTTTTGTTTTCTTTAGTGATTATTTTTGGTGTGGCAGCAGAAACACAGTCGCCTGTTAATTTGCAAAGGGCAGTGGCCCCCGCTCTGTCATTTAGCCAAACAGACTACCCTTTTCTTCCTCTTTGGAAGCTTTGGCCTCATCTATCCCAGTGCACTCTAATGATTATAATACAGTGTCACCACACCAGTGTAATGCAACAATTACAGTTACAAATGGCAGAAATCCCAAAAGTGCAACACTTACTAGACTTACCCATCAGTTTTGTCGAGAACTGGATGTGGGACCAAATTTGATGCAGGCGGCTGCCTCCTAACTCTCAATGCAGGAAAAAACCATAGATGTTGACCAGCTACCAGATCCTCACATCTAAAAAAACATGGGAGCAAATTTTAAATGAACCATTACTTTGATAAATTAATCTCATATTCAAAAATCTAAAGGGTTATTTCTAGCTTGAAAAAAATGTCAAAACATACTTTGGTGACACAATAACAAAATGATAATGGTTGTGAGTCTGGCTCATATCTTCCAACATCTGCACTGCTTGATGCAAAATGCATGCTGGGATACATAAGTCAGCTCCTAAAGTATCCTCAATAAAATGGGCAGGGCAAGAGCACTTGGCTAAATGCAGACTTTGAATTGCAGGCATGTCAAAAGTCCACAAGTCCACATAAAAACAAGGGCAGACAAGAAAAAATATTGAGAAATGCCTTCAGCATTTTACAGATAGAGACATAATGCAATATTTAGGAAAATAATTTTGATTTTTTAAATATCTTATCAACATGAAGTAGTGTCGACATGTCAATGCCTTGGCTTCATCTGAGCCAAACAGTGACTAATAACATGGCATCAACACATTCTAGATATCGGTAAATAAAAGCTTCATTGTCATTGTAGGCTGTTTCTGCTTTTCTCTCCTCCAGACACCCTCCCTCAATCACAGTTATACAACAGGTATAGCTTCAGTTTAGCAGTCTGAAAAATAAAAGCGTCACGCCACCTGTTCTGATCACTGCAATGATGCAACACGAGCCACAGGACGCCAAATGTTGTGAGAAATTGGAACCTTCTGGGAATCTTTTTCATGTAATTTATTCCAAGAAAAAGTATTAATTTTAGAATGATATAAACTCTTCAGACGTAGCATATTATTTGTTAACAGTTGTGAAGAGGCAAAAATACCCATTAGGACTGTCGTTACTGTGACTCAGCTAAGACTCATGGATATCCATCTCACTGTTTCTGTATACCTACACACATGCTCTCTCTTCTGTGTCCATGTGTGTGTTTGAGAGTGGGACAGTGTTTCACAGCCAAAGGCATCACCATTATCCAAGCTGACTTATTCAGGGACATAGTGAGGGGTGAGTATGTGTGTGTGTGTGTGCGTGTGTGTGTGTATGTGAGACCATGTGTATGTGCGAGAAAGAGAGGCTGACGTGGTGAGTGTGTCATTCTGCAGTGGGGCGACCTCATTCTGTCATAGTGCCAGAGCGCCTGCCTCACGAGCAACCCTGTCACCGTGACTCACTCATGCATAAACCAACACACAAACAAACACACACTGTACACAGCCCATTCATTACTATTGTGAGGGGTACAACTATACTTTCTGAAGAAGCCCGGAGCATTAATACACCATTTATACATCTCTACATCTCTGAACCCTTGGACTCAAAATGATATGCAATTAGTAGTT
>NC_060158.1:20334220-20338847 GCF_021292245.1 Micropterus dolomieu | reverse complement strand
TGAATAAGCTATGCAGACAGTTGTAAAGAAAGAACATCTTTTTCTTCTGTTCTCTACTTGTTATAGTTACACAGTATTAGGGGTGTGGGCTGTATTAAAAGTATCCACTGTTCTCCCATGCTCTAACACACAGTAACGATGAAATGTGTGCTGTTCTCACATTCTTCCTCTGTATGTACACATAAACAACAAGCCAGGGAAATATAAAAGGAATTTATTTTATTGTTTGGGTACATTATTGTTCAGTGTACATGCTCACATCTGAAACAAACTTTACGTGCTTGATAACTCTCCCACCCCGCAGACATCTACACGTCAATACCGATTTATATTCATAGCGGCAAGTGCTATGTAGCTCCACATAGGGGACACAGGAAGTGACATATAACACCTTCATGCGGCGTCGGAACCGCGTAGGAAATTCACAGCCGCACCGGCAGAGCTCCAGAATATGCAACTCGGCCGGCTCACGCGCGGACGCGCTACAAGTGCGAGGGCCCGCCCAACGCTGCTTGCAGCTTTAATTATTATTATTACTATTATAAATGATTGATACTATAATTTAGTCACCTTGGGGCACCACTGTTAAACAAAAGACAAATTATGAATTAATTTTGATTCATGAAATATACTAAACCACCAATTTAGAACTCTGATTAATAATTAAAAGTGGTTGGCAATATATTTACAATTATGCAACATTAAAGGAAGCAGCATGTATATACCCACAAGCCTTTATTTAAAAAATAAACAAAAGCAAAATGCATTTAAGATGAAACCTAACTAAAATCGGGGCCCTCACTCCGCCAGTTCTCCTCTGAAGGTTTGTGCTGAAATACTTCGAAGCTCTTGTTGCTTGTTAAAAGCAGAATTTGCGTTTCAGCCACTGGCTAACTAAGCTGGTTTACAGTGGTCTTCGGCAGGCTCTTGCGTCACTGTCGTAAGAAAGAGAGTTTGGTTCAGCTGTGTGTCTGCTTTGAGCAGAACACGCTGGAAGACAGCTGCTGCTTGGCAGCTGCAATGAAGACGAGGCCCACAGAAGAGAGAGAGAGAGCAGAAAGGCAGGTGACTCTGACATGTAGTCTGACATGACTACATCACGGGTCATTGGTCAACCTGACCAGTGGTAGCTGAAAGCTAGGTTCACACATAGGTATGCATTCCTTGAAGATTGTGGGAAACTGTGTTCAGTGGTTCAGTTTCATAACAAGGGTTCAGTTTAGGTCACACAAATGAACAAATTCATCTGTAGAATCCCTGTGGCCCCAACAGTAATGTTTATGAAAACCTATTCTTTTGATGTTTGCAATTAATTTTGATCTGTAATCACTTTGACATTAAAGCATCTTTTTTACTGTAATGTGGTCCTCACAGTTCATAAGATGGAAACAAAACCTGTTCACACTTGTGTTTTCAGGAGGTTTTCATAGAGATTTCAGTCCACACTACCTAAACAATACGCAAAATATTTTTTTCTGGCAATCAGCAAAATTGTGAGTGGGACTGTCATAGTTACATGATTACTTTGCTTACTAACAGATTAGTTAACTGTCCGATCTGTCCACTCCTACTAATTTTTATCACCTGTATTTTAATATGGTCATACTCACAATTTACATCTTTTTCTGATGTAAGACAACAGTATAAAGACATTGATTACCTGGTGAATAATTGATCAAGGCTCACAAATACTACATGTTAAACAACCAAAACCTATTTCCTGCACTGTTGCACCGAGATTACCATTACAATCACGAAGTTGCCTGACAAAGTAAAGATGGATGCAGGTTAATGGCAACACCTACAGTATATTGTGTGATTGGTTATGATGATATTTAAAATGAGGGATCACATAGAGGGTTAGGGGTGAGAGAAACTCTTGTTCCTGAAATTACTGATAGCAAGTACAAGAAAAGTTTGCACACCAACAGAAATCAGAATGCTTGAGCAGGAAAGTTTATTCTTGACCTTGAAACAAACAATAAATAAACCATGATGTCATGGTCTTCCTCAGAATGCTCTTTTCATTCTACTATTTCAGCTGAATGTACAGATGTTTTGGGGGGCAAGTCCTACAATTTAAACAGAATGAAAAGGGCATTCTAACATATTTGTGTGCAAAGTCCTATTATGCTTTCTAGATTTTGACTATTGTTACACACACTCGTCGGTTCAGCGAAGCTGTTGCATTTATATTTATCCAAACTGGATATCATGTTCAAAAAGCTCTGTTGTGGAGTGTGAAAAATGCCAGCATGGGCTAAAACAAAGAGTGTGGACATGGGCTAAGGGACATAGTAATGAAGTCCCATAGAAAAAAAATCCAAGAGGAGCAGGCTTTGTGGGGCAACGTTACCATGATTTAGCCTTCTTTGGAACATAATTCAAGCTAGTTTGTAGAACAGTATTAATTGACTCCAACTGAGCTACACCACTAACATTTTCATTATACGGCCAATACTGCGACATTGGTACTTTCAGTTGAAATGTCATCTCATCCCCCAACTGCACGTCTTCCTCCCACTCTGTCTACTCTGTCCTGACTTTAATCCCAGCACACCTGATTTAATTGGAAGAATGCAATGCCAAAGAAGAACATGTGCACACAGACACTTGAGTACAGACAGAGGTACAATCACATGTACATGTGTAGAACCAAGGCTTTGCATAATTAATCAGGAGGCATACCTTTCACAAGACTAAAAATTGAAAGCCCTGTTGGCAGCCCCAGTGAAAACAGGTTCAACTAATGCTTCACAGTGTTATTATAAAGTGTTACCAATATAATTTTGAGTCCAAACATTGTGTAGCTGAACCTTTTTTACTTTTACGTTTCTATTTTTAACCTTACTTTCTATCTAAACTGTCCTCTATAGGTGGCCACCTGTTCTTATTCATAGAAAACAAATTCTGCAAGAAAAAAACTGAAACTGAAAAACTGATCTTCTGTCAGTTTTCTCCTGCGGGTGGTTAAAAAAAAAAGGCTGCAGAATAGGTGCCAAAAGGTGACATTTTTGCCTGAAGGTGGGTGTCCACAATGCAGTGGCTCTACGGTCTGGGGAGCATGACTTTGCAATGTAAATGTCATTTCCATCTGCTCCAAAGATTGATTTTTCTTTTGCACAAGCAGAGGTTTTGGCCCAACACTTGCGTTAGAAAGGTCAGAGGGTCGCCAAGTATGATGAATTCATGAGGGGTTGCTGAGACATCTGACCAATTGTTTTTAAAATGATTTGTCAAAGGCCAAAATTATGTTGAAGCGAAACAATTTAGTTCCCAATAATATGAAACTACAAGTCAAGGTGTTAACAAATTCAGAGAAGACACAGGAGACATCCTCTGGGGATCATGTATATTCATGCAGCATGAAATGAAAATCAAGACATCTCATTGCAAGACAGACAGACAGACTGGCAGAACTGATTGCCGAAACTATCAGGTGCTACTGCAAAAAATCTAATTAAAGAAAAATCTGTTTTGTCATTTCATATTTATTTAATTGCATTGTTTGAACTGTGCACCACCCTGTAACACACAAAGGCAATTTATGTCATCGGCAAATAGCTGTCAAAACTGCAAGAATGGCAAAACATCCCCTTTTAGATGATCCCCTTTCAAAGCAAATTAAAGGGCTGAAAGCTGAGTGACACTTGCAATCGGGGCACTTGAATATTAATCAAAGTCACTCAAAACAACTGCGCGACTCTGTATACGTGTGCGCCTTTGTTTGTGTGCGTGCCTCTCAATGTTTCAATTTACTAATGAATTACGAGTCAAATTTGGTCCCGCCTCCAGCGGTGTCTTCATGGTAAACACTGTTTTATTAGCAAGCATTGTTCTTTGTGGATTTCTATCAGTTGTTTTTTGGAGGATCTTTTTTCTTCCCATTTCTGTCAGCAACACTGGTGTGGTGACACTGTATCGTAATCAGCACAGTGAACAGGGAAGATGCTGTCTTACTAAGATATTCAGTATATTAGTATATGTGGTTATGAATCTCAGTCTCAGACATAGCTTAACTAAGCCATGTGAGATTCAGTAAGAACAAATGTTACTAGAACCACTGCAGAAAACTGCAGATGAACATTTTATATGTTATACATGAATATAATAATATACGATATGAAAACAATGTATTATGTTATATTTGATTGATACATTTGCTATTATGTTGTATTTGATTTAATGTTATGTATTGAACAACGGTGTGGATTTGTGTATTTTATATTGAATAAATTTGGAGCTACTCTAAATTCCTTTCTCCTCCCCAGAGAAGAAGGGGAGGGGTCAAAGTTGCTTTCTCTAAGTGCTATCCCGACCATAAAACTGGCACCTTTTTGATTCCGAAGCTGATAACGCGGGGCCTGACTGTTAAACTGACAAAGGGACACGAACCAGCCATTGGCATCTCCCTGAACAGCCTATCAAAACTGGCCCCCCACACATGTTTCCGTGGCAACTGACCTTATTCTTTGTTTTATTACCACATCAAAGGGATACTCCTTGTCTCACCTAGGTGTGACACAATCCAGGACAGCCGAACTTTGAATGGCTAAGGACTGCAGTCTCCAAAGACTCAAAGCATTTAATTAAGTTTAATTAAATCTTTAGTTACCTGATTACGTTT
>NC_060158.1:20322655-20334120 GCF_021292245.1 Micropterus dolomieu | reverse complement strand
TTTCCATCGGGATGCTACGCTAAGAGAAACCAGCATACTATTATACAATGATTCAAACGTAATTTCCCACTCTGCATAGCTTATTGTTAATGCTCATAAATATAAAGCTCCCATGATTCTATACCAAGAACACCATTTAATGTTCAACTGTAGACAAACGTAAATGTAAGTGTTATCTGTTACAGTTAGGCCGACTGGTAAAATATGTAATTAAATCACAATTTCTTATGAAAATGCTTAAGATGCCATCTGAATATTTTCTTTAAAAAGCTTGGCTATATGTTGAATAATATTCAGTTTGTTGCTTTGCGTGTATTTCATGTGCACATTGTCTTCCTTTGCCATTTCCAGCCACAGTTGTTTAGTAAAGTTTGTTGCTGTTCTGATGCTTTTGATTGGTTCTCATGTTTGAATTTGCAGCGCCACCGTGACTCAATTAAACTGCCTCTCAAGCTGTGTTTTTAAAATGGTTAACTGTTGAAAAACAAAACATTTATGGCAGCATCAAATATGAGGAAAACATTGATATAAATAAAACATGTAGCTTGGTGTTGGTCTATTTTTTATATTATAAATGACAGTTGGGTACACAAAGTAAATGATAAAAGCACAATTTTGATCTACAGAATAGACCCAAAAGTAAACATCATGCCAGTAAAAAAAAATTAAAGATGGGAGGCTAGAACTTCAAGTTGTCCCTGATATCTATAATACAACAATATAGCATAATTTCATGGCCTATAGGCTACTCAATTAAATTACAAATATTACCAGTTATATTTTTGAAGTTAGAGCTATAGTCTATTAATGAATAAATGTAAAAACACACTCAATGTAATATTTAATTAAGTAAACCCCACAATTGAGTTTTTCAAGTTTCTGCTGTAAACGTCTCAGCTGACATAACTTACAAAATTAAGTTGATTAATATCTTTGATAAATATTATATCCATTAGATTACCCTCCTTTTAAATTTCTGTGTAAAATTTAATTTTACAGCAACACTTTTAATGACAAAAAGGCTGGAGCATGTAGGCCTGTAGTCCTTGTATTGAAAATAATCTGTGGTTCCACACTCCAGTCCAGTTGGTGGCGCTAATGCACCTCTCGGCTAGTTTGCCAACCGCCAATAAAAAAAAGAGAAGAAGAACAAGTTTGAGGGGAAAAAAACAAGCCTGACGGGACGGGCTCATCAACGACGTTGTTCACTGGCGACGGAGTAGCCTATCCACACACGTAGCTGTCACACGACGGTCTCCTTTGGTAGGTTATCCGTGGCACTATCCACCCGCCATATGGTGGGACAAAAGAGATCGCTCGCTGCTTCGGTTGCTTTCGTTTCCTCCGCGGGCGGCTCGTAGCGCCTGTTGCAGCAGAATGAGGCTGTCTACCTGCCGCTGCTTCACAGGGAAGCTGTGAGCTTGAGGCTGACATCAACACCGGGTGACGTGTCAACCACAGTCACGCCGGCTATGGTGCGTTCAACGCCCGGTCGGCCTTTTCCAACTCAGTTCAACCTTTCAAAAACGGCCCATGGTGCATTCAAGGACCCCACGGCCTTTTTCGATTGCAGCCCTTGGAATAAGTCTAAGCCTTAATTATTTAAAAAAAAATAAATAAATAAAAGAAGGGTGACAGAGGGACAGCGGCTGGCAGTCTCCACCACGTCTTGCTGTAAAGCTAAGTGGTTTGGCTTTCAGTGTTGATGCATTGAGAGGGAGAAGGATCTGCCTACCTGTTCGGTGGGATCTGTTTTTTTAGGGGCTATCGCGCTGCAGCTATCTCTCCTATAACAGGAGGTTTGGTGACAGAACAGTCTTCACCCACTTCCTCGTGATGCACTTTCTGCAGAGAAGAAGCGACTGGTGTCGTGTCTCTCAGCGCCTCAGTAGGACTTGCTGCTTGTGTTGGTGGCTCTAATATCTGCACCTTATGAGCCCCTGGAGCAGTCCTCATTGAAGATGCTCTCTCTTGAACAGCCCTGTGCCTTGCTCTCACCTCTGCTAAGAAGGTGAGTGAGCTGTGTGCCTGTTGGTTCACCCCAGCTGCATGCTGGTTCTTGGTGTCCACAGTGCAGCCAGATTGAGAGAACACACCTCCTTTGCTCTTAAGAACATAAGGAGCATGTTCAGGTCCAGGACAATAAATCTGGATGCTTTCTACCCCCCTACCCCACTTAGGGTGCAGGGAGGTGAGAGTGCATCTATTGTGTCCATGTGTGCTATGCTAACGTCCTATGTAGAGCACACAGCCCCCATTCGATGTACTGGTCAGCTGTACGTCTGTTTCAGTGCAGTCAGTAAAACCCTGTCCAAGAAGAGCCTGGCCAGCTGGCTTTGTGAGTGAATCTCCCAAGCCTGGACACGGGCGGGAACAGACCCACCCATAGCGGTGTGTGCACATTCCACTTGGAAGTGTGGAAGTGTCTACGACCCTTTTTCAGCGGGGTGTGTGTCGAAGAGATTTGCACAATGGCATCTTGGCCTTTACTGTGCCCGTTTGTGCGATTCTATCTCTTGAATATGTCAGGCTCCTTCTCAGGATCCAGCTCGCAAGTGCAACCTAGGATCTGAAAAGTGAGGATCTAGTGACTACTGGGTGTAGAGGGGGAACATACACTGGCAGTGCCTGACGTTCCAGTGAGAAGTCAGGGCAGTCCAGGTGTTAATGGTCAGGCCAAGCCCCTATTGGTCCAGCGACCTTCTCAGGGGTGTCCCAACATTCTGTCACTAGGTGATGTGGTGGTCGGGGCTTTGGCCAGCCTGTGGCCGACCGGGTTGGTGTGGTGGACTTTGGCTTGTTGCGGCTAGGGCGGAAAGTCATCGGGCTCCACCCACTGTACCCATAGAGTCCGGTAGAGGGCCTGTGTGAGATAGAACTGAGGCAGTAGGGACACTGCTATTTATACGTCTGGTATCGGTAGAGACGTCCTATTGGTCGGCTACGTGCATGATAAAATTTCAGTGGGCAAGTGTGTGCGTGTGATTGGAGGAGGTAGTACCCATAGAGTCCAGTAGAGGGCAGAGCCTGTGCTTATAGAACTAGGGTTACCAAATTTACATTGTTGTACAAGCTGTACACTCACTACTTTACATTGTAGCAAAGTGAAAAGATATAATCAAATATTTACAAAAATGTGAGGGGTGTACTCATTTTTGTGAGATACTGTATATGTACTGATGCCCTGAAAATTACTTGGGCAGTGAGACAAGGATAGATAAGTAGGAAAAAGTGAAGGAGAAATTAAGTTAGTAAAATGTGCAGTTTAGTTAGGCCTGGGTGTAATCTCCTGAAAGGGGATTTTGAGACTTTTCTTTTAATTTCAGTTTCACCTCATCTGTAAACAAAATGTCAGAGATAAAAAAAAGTAAAACTCACAAAAATTACAAAGTTGTAGCAAGTTCATTTACAAGAAAATAGCAGCGGTCTCAGCGCCACAACAAAAGCTGATTAAGAGACTAACATATGGTTGGCAGCCGGATGTGGGGGTTATATTGGAGGCACATTTCTAGCAAAGCACATTACCAAAGGCAGCTTGATTCAACCTCTGTGTCATTTTTATTCTCGTAATGTTTCAGCACTGAAGTGGTGCTGCTGTGTTTGTGTGAAAGCCATTCTCAAACCTGTCCCTAGTTGTCCCGTACGTCAGCCTTGGCGCTGAGGCCAGATAATCTCATGGGATTTCTATCACACAGGTGCCGCTGCTTATTTATCCTTCCCTCAACACATTCACTGCCCCCAGCGAACATCACAAACACCGGCTAACTATCTGTCACTACAAGCTAACAGAGCTTTGCGTCTATTGTCCTACATCTCTCCACACCCGACCCACCCAACATCCAACCCCCCAGGGCCCTCCGATGGCTCGCCCCGCTAGTCTGTGTGATCGTCACCACAGGCATTACTCACTCCACAGCTCTCCAGTGCTGACAGGTGTGTGATAAAAATGTCCCGTAAGCCAGTGCTGCCCAGAGCACTGAGTCAAAGACATGTCCATTTCTGAGAAAGTGTGACACTTTGGTTTCTGCTCATTTGCCTCTCTTTCTGATCCACTTGCCTTTTTAATCCAAACAGACAGAAGAATAGAAATGACTAACTAAAAAATCTGTGAAACTCCTAAAGAGTGAGTGGGCCTAAGCCCTGGGGCAAAGACAAATCACCTGAGGCAGAGTACAATTCTACTTTGTACTTTGAGCCTTTTTTTTCCTCATGTCTATTTTAGTCATGAATAGGTATGAGAGGAAAATGAGGTATTTCCTTTAATTAGAAACCCTAGGTACATGAGAATGTGATCTTTTTGTTCTTTGCCTAATTAGGCAGCATGTATCTAGAAATATGCATTGTATTCTTACCTGAGTGCAAGTTTGGGCCACCCTTAAGGGGTTGACCTACTAAAAGTTACACAGATCGTGTATGCATGTGTGTGCGTGTGTGCGTGTGCACGAGAGTGTGAAAACTTTGACGCAGCCATTGAAAGTGAGAGGTGGGTGTGTGATGTGACAAGAAAGTCACAGCTTTGTCTGTGAAATGGCAAGTAAGGGAAGAAAATGTCAATTCCCAATGTGGGAACCCCAGTAATGACTCTCTCAGAGGAAAAGGGTGACACACATCTGTACGCATGAACACAAACTTGGTTTTTACTCTGGCTATACCTTCATCTGCCCCTTAACAGATAGCAGGTCTTTGGGCAGTTCTGAAAAGAAGTGTGTGTGTATGTGTGCATGTGCATGCGTTTGTAGGTGTGTGTGAGCCAGTATGTATTAATTTTATTCTTCGACTCACCTGTCAAACTAAACCAGGTAATTCTGTGAAGGTTAGGACAAGGAGACTAGTGCCAGAGACAGACAGCAGCAACAAAAAAGAGGCAGAGAGTTTTGTCAGGGATTTTTTTTTCCTTCATGTTTTCTTAGCATTCTAACAAATGCCGCAGCTGACCAGAGCTTTTCTTGCTTCTCAAAGCAACCCTTCTCTGCCCTCAAACTGTTGGCACTTCTGTCCATCAGCACAGAAAGATCCTCTTCTTTACTAGCAGTGGATACATCCCCCTGTTTGCTGGATCTTTTCTGCTCCTTCTTCTGTAGTTAAATAGACAGTGACGTTGTAGAGCGGGTCTGATGGCTTTCAGAAACAATCATTGACTTTACATGCTCTTAAGTAATCTGGTTACTGTTTTCTGGTTTTCTGAAGTAACCGGATTTCTTACAAACCAGGTTTCCTTAATCAGAGTAAGAGGTTACTGTAAGATGAATCTGGTTAACACAGCTAGATTGTATATAGAGAAAGCTAATTTAATGGCTATGTACTGTAAACTGGTCAAAGTGCAAACCCAGTAACTACATATTTGACCAGAAGACTAGATTGATGTGGAGGGATGTCACTAAAACCTTCAAACCTTTGTCTTAGCTTGATTATTCTATGGTTACTGCACTCCGCCTTTGTAGGACAGTTTACACAAAACCATGTTTCTAACCGTGTTTTTTGTTTGTGGAACATTTGCGTGGCAATGAGAGAGATGGAATGGAAATGTTTTTCACACAGCTGAAACAAAATTCAAAGTGAAACTGACAAGAAGTCTGACGATTTGAGCTTCCACCGCTGAACAGCAGACTTTAGGGCACACATTACTTGTGCTGTGTAAGGAAAAAGTGTCACTAAAACAAAAGAGTAACAGCACTTCAGGCTTTATATTGCTATTGCACTTATTATATTGGAGAGATGAAAACTGATGAGTGACCAGCTTCATGTAAATGAGGGTTTTACAAGAACTAGGATACCTCAGTACATGCAAACATTCCCTCCCTTAGCTTAATTAAATGTGTGCATAAAAATGCTGTCAGTTCAGCTGGTTGTTGTTTAGGAAAATACCTCAATTAATGTGCAAAAGAAAGTGGAAATAAAACTTAATTTATCAGACCTATAAACACCCTTCAAAACATTTATTTCACTTTCAAAATTAAATTATAATAATAATAATGTCCCCAAACAAGTAATCATAATAAGGTCATTTACAATTTTGCCCCTTCATTATTTAGATGGAAATCACTGTATGTACCACACAGCATATCTGCAGACTGCTGCTGTGCTGAACTGCACAACAGAACAGTGTGAGAAAGAAGGACATGTTCTTTGAAGTTGCAGGAGACCTACTGTATGTCAAACTCATGTCTCTTGCTCTGAAAGATGAAAGTATACCTTGATCTGTGACACAGAGAAAACCTTATCTAATGTGATCTAATGTGAGTAACTAATATATAACCTTGATCAAATGTGATCTAATGTGAATAACTAGCATGTCACCTTGATGTGTGCAGTCACTGCTGTGTCATCCAGCCCCATCACCGCCTCCTCCTCACCCTTTCCCAACTCGTTCTTTTTTTTTTCTTTTCTTTTTTTCAAATCATACATATTTCAAGGGCAGTGCTCTCTCCTGCCACCGAGCTGCGGACCTGAGGATGGTCTGAGGGAAGTTAGGAAGCTGTGGAGAGCCTCTCAGGTGAAACCCTGTCAATAGGAGCAGTCTCTTCTCCTCCCATTGCTGAGATGGAGAAAAGGAGCTGCAGATAAACATTGACTGTGGCAAGGTTATATTCGTGTGCCCCGGTGACTCTGTGTGCATTTGCGTGCGTGTATGTGTGTGTGAGTGTGCGCGTGTGTGTGTGTGCAAGGACATGTGCACTTATGTGAAGGTTTTTTTGTGTATGATAGAAAACTGTACCTGTAGAGTCAGTCAATGGTTGGAGAGTGGTTAGCAAAGTGGGCTATTTGCTTTTCTTTCTGTTTGAAAATTAAAGTGTGAGTTAGGTACATTTTGTTTGCTTTTACATACATGCCTGCCTGCATGTGCGGGTGTATGTGTGAGAGCGTGTCTAATTATGACCGTATGTGTTTTGCACCGATAGATCCACATGTGAGTGCAAACAGAGACATATCATTTAAAATCCTTGCTCATGCATGACAGTTTTCATCAGCACATCCACACAAATGAATGAAATTAATGAACAGAATAATCAGATGCCTTACCAGCAGCCACACACAAATAATCTATTGCCATTACTACAATTAGTGTATCATTGTCTGCACCCACCATTTATTCAGCATATAAAACATGGTTATACCATCACGTTAAGTGTCATTGTTTTGCAAATAAATGGCTTTTGTTTTGAAAACCACTGAATATTGAGTTTCACATGTTAGGCACCTCACTCTAGACATATAGAGGCCTTTTGGTATTCTAAAAACTTGCCATATACACACAAATTTTGTTCATCAACTGGAGCCATGTGTGATTTGATAGTATTGTGTTCTCTTGCTGGAATGAATGATTCAAAGCAAATTTTAATAAAAAAAATTAACAACAAATGTATTTTGCATGCATATACAGTTTTATTATGATGCTTTATAGTGGGACACAGTTGATAGCACTAAACATGAATTTAATTACTTTATGTGATTTTACATACATTTACATATATAATTAGATACAAAATTACATTATATCTTATTAACATTGTGATACTGATTTGAACCATTATTGATTTCCACAGATGGTTTCCAAAGTGGCACCAACAGCACTTTTTTTCCTTACTTTTGTTGTACGATTTCACCAATAAAAATGCAGCAACATTTAAATTACTCTGAAGTATCACAATGGAACAAAATCACTGTATTGGGGAAGACACTGAACCCCAAACTGCTTTTTTCCATGATTATCAAGGCAAAGAAATGCTGCAATGCACCTCAGCCTGCAACACAGTCGCAGAGAACTGAGTGGACCAACATAACTGAAGTCAGA
Source organism: Micropterus dolomieu (assembly GCF_021292245.1). Taxonomy (NCBI): domain Eukaryota; kingdom Metazoa; phylum Chordata; class Actinopteri; order Centrarchiformes; family Centrarchidae; genus Micropterus; species Micropterus dolomieu. The sequence continues at coordinate 20,326,328 of NC_060158.1, read as the reverse complement.
CTGAAAGCTACTTGGCTTGCAGCTTTTCAAAGAGAGGGGGAGCTAGCTATCCCACATCTCATCTGCAAGGAAAACTCTCAAATGCAGCAATGGTGCCAACTAGTATCCCCAAGAGACATTTAGAAAACTTCCTTGACAGCCTAAAATGTAAGCTACTTTTAACAGAATTAAAGGAATACATTTAACCAATTAGCATATGCATGGAGTGGTGAAGGTGCAGGGGTATCATGAAAAAATAATCACAATCACGGAGTGCCATGGTTTAAAAATATTTGGGAGCCAACATTTTTAATAAAGCAAGAGGTTAAACAAATTCTCTACTAAGGCACCAGCTGCCACAGTCTGGCTTGTTGAAGATGGGACAGTATTTCTGTTGTCATTAATATCCCTATTTCTCAAACAGTAGGTGGTGTGCATGAATGTGTGACTCTGCCTGTGTGTGTGTGTGAGCGTATCAATGTGCGGCTGATGGAACCCCCCCAGAGTTTTAACACGTACAACTGTTGACCATATCTGAGCTGTCTGAGTCTGCTCATGTTAATTTAATGAGCGAATAGCGCGCCCACCAGGAGGTGGTCACAGTGTATCTTAAAGCCAAATGATGTTTTGTAATAGGCTGACAGAAGCAAAAGACTTCAAAATCAAAATATCAAAATCAATACTTGCAGCAAACAGCCAAACCGTGTCGGGTGAGAAAGTTCACAGAATGTGGCTACACAATCACTGAAAAATGTCTACATTTGAATCAGGTCATCAACAAACACACACGCAGACACACACTTCAGATACTATTCTAACATGCCGCTGTTGGTGAGGACCCATTAATGAGACCATTGACATCCAGCGCGGACTCTTTAGTCCATCATGTATCCCGGTTTTTATTTTATTACATCATCCATGTGAATGCGGTGTGGATGCCATTAACACCACAGTTGAACGTTATACCACTACCGCTACCCCGCTGTGAAAAACACTCAAGGTCAGACCCTCCTGTTGGATCCGAGGAATGTGGAAATTAAGATTTATTCTGCATAACTAAATGCATTCCTCTATTCAAAAATGTGACCTTGTACAGTAGTGAATTGGATGTAGATATTTGTCTCAATTTACCACTGCTTTGCTGCTTATCTTAAGTCCAGATGTGGCAGAATGTCAGATGACATTGAAAAAGTGCCAGACATCAGCGGTGCATGGCAGACTTTTCCCAGGAGTGTCTCTTTCTGATTGCTTAGTTTTTCTTTCTAGCACCTCAAAACCATAAATATCATTCATTTCCTCTGCTTCTGTGCATCATATTTCTCTAGAGGGCCAACCTAACTTTAGCCTCTCATTATATGCCAGCGCATTGTTACTGCCTTGCTAGTGTTGTACGTCGACAATTTATGATTGGGTCTCCGAGGACAGGTACTTAGTGCCTCCAAGTAGGTAAGCATTGAGAAAACTGACTTTAACATGCAAGTCACAGATCACAAAGACACACATTTTGACATGAACATAACACATCTTGACATTCAGATCATATGGAACGATACTAAACATCAACATTAAGTTGCGGGTAATGAATTTGCCAGATACTTGGACATTTCCCTCACTTCATTTGCTCTTCTCTCTCGTCATTTTGTCATGTCACTTGAGTCTCCAGGGAGGCCTTTCCCTGACAGTCGGGAACATGAATGCCACAATGCACTAAAGTCACTCATTTCTCTCCCAAGCTGTCACTTAGCACCTCCCCAAGCTCTGCCTTTGTGCCTACCTGTCGGTTTTGCTGTCTGTTTGGATGTCTGTCGCTCTGTGTCCCTGTCAGAAGGTCTGCTGAAACTTTTGTTTTCCACCAGCCATCATAGCATTTATCTCACTCTACGTCACACACACACACACACACACACACACACACACACACACACACACACACATTAAAAAGAAGTCCCTTTATTAGAGAAGTTGTTCTACAATTGTATGGCATGACTTTTGAAGAGAGCCTTATTATGCAGTTTTTGAGGAGTTGTGAGCTTTATTTTTAGTTCTCAGCAGCATCTTGTGTCGACAACCAATTTCAAGGCACTACCATAAAAAGATGATATGATAACATGAGACAAGTCCATACTCCTTCTCTATATTATCTATATCTCTAAAGCACAGCCGTCAACAGAATTGAAGTCATTCATAGGGTACCTGGAATGTTTAAATGAGATTGTCTGCATACAGAGTTAACAACACTAACAATATGTGTGTATAGATTATATGAATTTAAAAAAAACATAATGCTGGGGATCAGTATCAAGTACTCAAGACAACATCAGATGGGGGGGGGGTGTTCCACAGAGAGGGACTTCCATATTTAGCATATCTTGATGTAGAGAAGTATCTAAGCTGAAATCCTTTGAATACCTGGTAGAATGTGAATGAAGGTCTAAGGGTGCCCAAGTGAAAAAAATTATACACTGTTGCATTTTAGTTCTGGTCCGGTTCATGTTCACACTGCAGTTTTACAAACGAACCAAGAGAAGTAACCATGGCGTTAGACGTACAGGTAACTTGTTGATTGGACAGCTTTGGCGATTGTTCTGCATCATCAGGACCCACGTGGGGAGATCGAACTCCGGACAGCATGGTCACAAGTATTCAGACCCTTTGCTCAGTATTTAGTAGAAGCACCCTTTTGATCTAATACAGCCATGAGTCGTTTTGGGAAAGATGCAACAAGTTTTTCACATCTGGATTTGGGTATCCTCTGCCATTCCTCCTTGCAGATCCTCTCCAGTTCTGTCAGGTTGGATGGTAAACGTTGGTGGACAGCCATTTTCAGGTCTCTCCAGAGATGCTCAATTGGGTTTAAGTCAGGGCTCTGGCTGGGCCATTCAAGAACAGCCACGGAGTTGTTGTGAAGCCACTCCTTCGTTATTATAGCGGTGTGCTTAGAGTCATTGTCTTGTTGGAAGGTAAACCTTCGGCCCAGTCTGAGGTCCAGAGCACTCTGGAAAAGGTTTTCGTCCAGGATATCCCTGTATTTGGCCGCATTCATCTTTCCCTCGATTGCAACCGGTCGTCCTGTCCCTGCAGCTGAAGAACACCCCCACAGCATGATGCTGCCACCACCATGCTTCACTGTTGAGACTGTATTGGACAGGTGATGAGCAGTGCCTGGTTTTCGCCACACATACCGCTTAGAATTAAGGCCAAAAAGTTCTATCTTGGTCTCATTAGACCAGAGGATCTTATTTATCACCATCTTTGAGTCCTTCAGGTGTTTTTTAGCAAACTCCATGCGGGCTTTCATGTGTCTTGCACTGAGGAGAGGCTTCCGTCGGGCCACTCTGCCATAAAGCCCCGACTGGTGGATTGCTGCAGTGATGGTTGACTTACTACAACTTTCTCCCATCTCCCGACTGCATCTCTGGAGCTCAGCCACAGTGACCTTTGGGTTCTTCTTTACCTCTCTCACCAAGGCTCTTCTCCCCCGATAGCTCAGTTTGGCCGGACGGCCAGCTCTAGGAAGGGTTCTGGTCGTCCCAAACGTCTTCCATTTGAGGATTATGGAGGCCACTGTGCTCTTAGGAACCTTAAGTGCAGCAGAAATTTTTTTGTAACCTTGGCCAGATCTGTGCCTTGCCACAATTCTGTCTCTGAGCTCTTCAGGCAGTTCCTTTGACCTCATGATTCTCATTTGCTCTGA